>NC_142074.1:10945000-11210000 GCF_059756535.1 Pantherophis guttatus | reverse complement strand
CCTCCATCACTGGAGGTTTTTAAGAAGAGATTGGACAGCCATTTGTCTGAAATGATATAGGGAGATGATGATGGCGAACCTATGGTGGCACACGGAGCCATATCGGTGGGCATGCAAGCGTTGCCTTAGCTCAGCTCTGGCATGCATGCATGCACCGGCCAGCTGATTTTCGGGCTTTCCAGGCCCACCGGAAGTCAGGAAATAGGCTGTTTCTGGCCTCCGGGGGCATGGAGAAGGCCATTTTTGTCCTCCCCAGGCCCCAAGAAACCCTCTAGAGCCTAGGGAGGGTGAAAAACGGGCCTACTGGGTCCACTGTGCCATCGCATGCCAAAAGTGCAGGCGCGCAACCCCCCCACGCTCCCCACGCTTTTGGCACGCGACGGCAAAAAGGTCACATATAGGGTCGTCTGCTTGAGCAGGAGGGTGGACTAGAAGACCTCCAAGGTCCCTTCCAACTCTATTCTGTATTCTATTCTAAGATGAAGATATCAAAAAGGGTTACATCTTAGATTCCTGGGTCTTATTTCTGTCTGTAGTCTGACTTTAGGAGCGGTTTGAGTCCAATGAAGTTATAATATTGTCGGTCAGGGTTTGGTTTAGCACATTGTGTCAACTCTATACTTATTATTGTTTAACCACAGCTTACAGCTTTCAAGACTTGGCTGAGTTGGAGTTTATTCAACAAAACCTGGCTAAACAAACCGTTCAGGATGCAGCTAAAAATCACAAAAATCTCCTTTTATAAGTGAGACTTTCAAACATGGATTTTATAAGTTGTTTATCATAAAACAACATTCAGTGTATTTCAAACAGCTTGCAAAGGACAGGGGTGCTTAAACTTTGTGTGATGCCTGTGGTTCCTTGGGGGGAAAGTACACAAGGATTAAAGTACACAATGATGGGTCAGAAAAGTCAAGATGACAGGTGTAAGTATACAATTGAAGCCCTGTCCTTTGTTATGCATATGCATATGCAAATCACTTTAAAAAATCTATATAGGTCTTCAGTCACAGAGTTACTGGTAATAGATTTCTATGACATCCCCCAATGCTCCATCATTGGTCAAGACCAAGAAAGTGAAGGTTCCTCTCGCACTAGTCGTTCCTGACTCTAGGGGGCGGTGCTCATCTCCGTTTCAAAGTCAAAGAGTGAGCGCTGTCCGAAGACGTCTCCGTGGTCATGTGGCCGGCATGACTAAACACCAAAGGCGCACGAAACGCTGTTACCTTCCCA
Source organism: Pantherophis guttatus (assembly GCF_059756535.1). Classification (NCBI taxonomy): domain Eukaryota; kingdom Metazoa; phylum Chordata; class Lepidosauria; order Squamata; family Colubridae; genus Pantherophis; species Pantherophis guttatus. Next base: position 11,208,767 of record NC_142074.1, on the reverse strand, counting down.
CCAAAGGTGGTCCCTATTTTTCTACTTGCATTTTTTTACGTGCTTTCGAACTGCTAGGTTGGCAGAAGCTGGGACAAGGAATGGGAGCTCACTCCGTTACGCGGTGCTCGAACTGCTGAACTGCCAACCTTTCTGATCAACAAGCTCAGCGTCTTCACCACTAAGCCATCGCTTTTTTTTGTATTCCACCTTTTTACAAATAAGTCAAGGTGATGAACATATCCAACTATTCCTCCTCCTATTTTCCCGACAATAACAACCCTGTGAGGTGAGTTGGGGGGGAGGGAGAGAGGGAGAGGGAGAGAAAGAGAGAGAGAGAGAGGCCCAAAACCACCCAGGTGGCTTTCATGGCTAAGGTGGGACTAGAATTCACTGTCACTTGTGATTGGCACAATCACCCATCTGCCTTTTATACCTAAGGTGATACTAGAACTCACTATCACCTGGTGATTGGCCCATAGTCACCCAGCTGGCTTTCACAGATAAGGTAGGACTAGAACTCGTGGACTCCCGGTTTCTAGCCTGGTGCCTTAATCTCTAGATGAAGAGATTAATCTCTTAATCTCAGCTTTCATTTTTATATGAGAAAAGAATGGAAAATAAATAGCAAAATTATGAAAAAGATAATCAAGAACTCCTGATTACTTTCATTTTTTTGAAACAGTTTTTTTTTTTTAATATAAGGACTCTGTGAAAATTCATGGAGAAAAATCCACCTATGTGGTACTTGAGAGTTGACAATGAGCTGATGACCCAACAAGGGAGAATTTCCTGTGATGTGCTAATTCACGGGTCAGAATGAAAATCTGCTATCAACAGAGCCTTGCTATTAAGGCTCTGCTATTAAGAGCCTTGGTGGCGCAGCAGACTAAAGCACTGTTAAGTAACACCAGCTGCCTGCAATTACTGCAAGTTCAAATCTCACCAGGCTCAAGGTTGACTCAGCCTTCCATCCTTCCGAGGTAGGTAAAATGAGGACCCAGTTTGTGGGGGCAATAAACTGACTTTGTATAAAAAAGAACACCGCTTGGGGGGGGAGGGGCGAAAGCCCTACTAAGCAGGTATATACAAAAGTATGAAGGCTATTGCTTAACGCATTGTAAGCCGCCCTGAGTCTCCAGAAAAGGGCAGCATATAAATCAAACCAATAAATAAATAAATAAACAGGGATAAAACCTGGAGCAAAAATATGTGCAAGTACGCATTCAAATGGGCCAATTTAATATGTGTCAATATTCACCCTTACCTGTAGCTCTGTATCCTTTCTGCATTAATCAGCCATCATTATCATTTGTAATACTCTCATTAAGATGTTTACAACTTGATTAACTTTCAGAAAACTGAATAATGGTATTCAGGTGGTTGAATGCAGAAATTTGCAAGGATCCGGTTCTTCCAAAGTTTCTGGCATTCCTTTTTTCTTGGAGAGCATTCAGTTCCTTAAACTCTTCACAAATCTGATTGTCAAAGACTAGGAAAATATCCCACTTCAATTTTTCAAGATGATTAGACGGAAAGATGATAGATGTTTGCCTTTACATAACTTAATCAACTTCTTCTATTGGGTCCTTTGATTTGAATGTGATGAAATGATTTCGGAAACCTTCCTAAAGACAGCCCATAAATACACAATTTCTGTTTTGATCTGAATCTTAGCTTTACCGTTCTAGGAAACGCACACTATTTATCATCAACGACTTACTCAATTGCTTCTGACCAGCTTCGTCTCTTTTCTCTTATTTTAAGAAGTTTCCAGCATGCTCAGGAGAAGGTCGTTTCTGCACATTCGCTTCTCTGCAGATCTGCATAGTTTTCCAACAACGAGTGCATAAAATAATCAGTGGAGGATAATTACAAAATGAATGTGTCCTAAGAAGCACAATCCATTGTAGCAAGAACAACAATTCATTGTTCTCTGTAGCAAGGTAAAGGTTCCCCTCGCACATATGTGCTAGTCGTTCCCAATTCTAGGGGGCAATAAAGTGCCATTTCAAAGCCGAAGAGCCAGCACTCTCCGAAGATGTCTCCATGGTCATGTGGCCGGCATGACTAAACGCCAAAGGCTCACAGAACGCTGTTATCTTCCCACCAAAGGTGGTCCCTATTTTTCTACTTGCATTTTTTATGAGCTTTCAAATTGCTAGGCTGACAAAAGCTGGGACAAGTAATGGGAGCTCACCCCATTACGCAGCCCCAGGGATTCAAACCACTGAACTTCCGACCTTTCGATTGACAAGCTCAGCGTCTTAGCCACTGAGCCACCACGTCCCTACAGTGTAGCAAGATGAAGAAGATTACTAAGGGGAAAAAAAGAACAAATTTAGCATCCTTAAAACACCAACACCTTCTCTGTGGTGTTTGTTGTTGTTTTAACCGTTCAGTTGTATCCGCCTCTTTACTTTATAGGCAAGAGTTCTCCACGCAACCTTGTCAAGCACAGTTTCTTTCAGTTGTTGGGTGTTCATCTTTGTATCAGTTTTGATGATATCAAAAGCCAGCATGTTCTTTGCTCACCCCTTCTTGTTCCGCTAACCATTCCTAGCATCGTTGCCTTTTCCAATGAATTTGCATGCATGACATGGCCAAAGTAAATCAGACATAGTCTTATGATTTTGGCTTCTAGTGTTGTATCTGGTTTTACACAATTCAGCAACTCTCTATTGCTGGCTCTGGCTGTGGTATATGCAATAATTTAAATCGGCACCACCGTTCAAAGGCATCCATTCTTCTTCAATCAGCTGTTCTTAGTGTCCAACTCACACCCTTACTATAAACATACTGTTGGGTTTACAAAAAAATAAGTACAACAAACACATCTAGAAGTGTAATAACATAACAATAACTGTAGCAGGCAATAATTAGTTTTGCACCAACATTTCCAAATGTTGGAAATGTCATCAGTTACTAGGTTCTTATTACCATATGTGGTGGACATGTCCAGAAGCAAAAAATTATTGGAATACAATTAAGATATGGTTGGAAGAAATGATACAACAACATATTGATTACAAACCAGAACTGTTCCTACTGGGTATCCTACCAGAAAAAATTACCAAAGAAAAACCTACCTTAGAAAGGATGGAAGGTCGACTCAGCCTTCCATCCTTTCTAAGGTAGGTTAAATGAGGACCCAGTTTGTGGGGGCAATAAGCTGACTTTGTATAAATATACAAAAGAATGAAGGCTATTGCTTAAGCATTGTAAGCCGCCCTGAGTCTCCGGAGAAGGGCGGCATATAAATCAAATTTAAAATATATATATATTTATTTGATTATACATGTAATAACAGCTGCAAGGATTGTTTATGCACAACACTGGAAAGCAGGAAGAATACCTTTGGAAGAAGTAATTAAAAAAATTTTAGATTGTGCAGAAATGAATAGATCGATGATTAAAGAAAGAGAAGATTCAGAATATTTTAAGATATGGAATCAATTTTACTATTGGTTAGAAAAGAGATATAAATAAGTAAATTAATAGTTATATATAAAAATGCCATGATCAGATTATTTTGTTAGTGATGAATTGTTGTAATTGATTCGATGAGAACGAAGACAGAAGAAATAACAAAAAGAAGAACAATTGGAGACAACACCGAGATGTCACACGGGAGGAATGACCGATGTATTAAATGTTTGTTTGTTTTAAAAAAATAAAAAACTTTTTAAAAAAATAATAATAATTAGTTTTGCACAATGCTTCTGTGTCTGTGTTTCAAATGAATATGAAAGCAGGATGTTTTGCTGTTATTGCCCTAGGAAGAGGGAAAAAATAATTGCACATAACTGTCTATATGGAGATTCTCAGTCATCCAGGTCATAGTTGTCCCAAAGATGCTATTTCAGGACACAACTAGACTTTCTAAAAACTATAAATGGGAGATAATAATAAAAAAGTGATAATAAAAGTTTATATTGCTAGAAAATCAAGGCATTTTGGATAAAAATTTGGTGGGTGATGCAGAACATTTTGAAAAGAAGGTTGAAATTTACTCCTCAATTGTTTTTATTGGGTATAACTACGGACTGTACAGTTTCAGAGACTAAATTGATTTTGAACTTAATATCAGCAGCTAGGCTGCTGGTAGCTCAATATTGGAAGAAGGACTCTTTGCCTACTACTGAAGAGTGGATATTGAAAGTAACAAACCTAGCAGAAATGGCGAAAATCTCGGCGTACTTGAAGGACCACACGCAAGAAAGATACGTATCGGAATGGAGAAGATGGATTGATTATATTCAAAATAAGTACCAGACAAGAAAATATCAAATAGCTTATGAATGACTGTTAGTATTAGAAGTATTTGGTTATCGACAGTGGAGTTAAGGTTTCAGTGGGGGAGGTAGTACTTTGAGGATAAGTAGATTAATCTAGGTTATGTTTGACTAAATGAAATACCTTGTATTTTGCTCTGGGAAGTCGGGGGGGAGGGTGGGATGAAGGGGGGCAAAGGGTGGGGGGAACGGGGGGGGAACTTTTTCTTTTTTGTAAAACTTTTCAATAAAAAAAGTTTATATTGCTAGATTATTTCATTATAAATTGCATATTTACTTCCCCTTTTAGATTTGGATACAATTTTCATCCAAAAATGCCATTCAACTGTTGTAACCCTTAATTAACACAAACTGCTAAGAAGGGTTCAGTTGGTGGATATTAAGAAAAAAGTCCTTCAGATGTCCAAAGCTGCTTTGTCAAGAGGCAACTGAACTGTTTTTTGTTTTTCCTCGAAGTTATTTCACTTCTCATCCAAGAAGCTTCTTCAACTCTGCAGAACTGAAGAAGCTTCTTGGGTGAGAAGAGAAAAATCTTCAAGAAAAAACAAAGAAAGTCCAGTTTCCTCTTGAAAAATCACCTTTGGGACCTGCACATAACTCTTTCAGTTTTTACCTGGAGCAGAAGCATAATTCAGAAATCCAGGTACGTCACAAAACAACCCGCATATTTATAACTGGCAGTAGTCTGTATTAACAGCAATACTGGAACTCAGAATAGCTGAATTCGGGTGGGGGAGGTGATAGGATTTTTTGTAAAATACACCTGTAACTGTAACTTTTCTCAATAGCTTTATTCCCCTGAAAACAAGGCTCTATAGTCAAGCATCCAATTGTTTTCTAGTTAGGGAGAACAGAAAATACTGTATTTTTCAGACTATAAGACACACCGGAGTATCAGAGACACCAAGATTTCAAGAAAAAAAAGTTTTTGCCCTCCCCAGCCCCCAGGAGCACTCTGCAGACCTCCCAAACCCTCTGTGTATCCTGTTTTTGCGAAAAGCGGGCCTGTGTTTCAGGACGTGCGGGGTGGGGTTTCGGGAGGCCGAAAATGGCTGTATTTGGTGTATAAGACGCACCAACATTTCCACCCTCTTTTAAGGGTGGGGGGGAAATGCGTCTTATACTCTGAAAAGTACGGTAATTGTTCTCTTCGATCCAGTCATTCATTCAACTGGTTATCAAAGCTGCAGCAATTGGGATCAAGCAGTTCCATCCCATTCAGATGTGAAATGAATTGTCTCATGATGAAGAGAGTTAGTTGAATGGGAACAGGATGCGCCAAGATTAAAAGGTACTGGAACATTCTTCCATAGAATCAAGTCTTGGTTATATATATTTAACAGATTAACAGAGTTGGAAGGGATCTTGTAGGTCATCTAGTCCAACCCCCTGCCCAAGCAGACCCTACACCATTTCTGTCCGGTCTCTTCTTGAAAGCTTCCAGTGATGAAGCTCCCACAACTTCTGAAGGCAACTTCTGTTCCATTGATTGATTGTTCTCGCTGTCAGAAAATTTCTCCTTATTTCCAGGTTGAATCTCTCCTTGTTCAGTTTCCATCCATTATTCCTTGTGTGGACTTCGGGTGCTTTGGAAAATAGCTTGACTCCTTCCTCTCTGTGGCAGCCCCTCAAATATTGGAAGACTGCTAGCCTGTCTCCCCTGATCCTTCTCTTCCCTAGACTAGCCATGCCCAGTTCCTGCAACCGTTCATCGTATATTTTAGCCTCCATTCTCCTAATCATCCTGGTTGCTCTTTTCTGCACTTTTTCTAGAATCTAAACCTCTTTTTTTATAATGTGGTGACCAAAACTTGATGCAGTACTCTAGGTGTGGTCTTACTAAGGCTTTATAGAGTGGTGTTAGTACCTCACTTGATCTTGATTGTATCCCTCTGTTAATGCAGTTTAGGATTGCGTTGGCTTTTTTGGCTGCCGCCGCACATTGCTGCTCATATTTAGCTGGTTATCCACTAAGACTCCAAGATCCCTCTCCCAGTTAGTGCTATTAAGCCTGGTTTTACCCAGTCTATATGCATACTTTGGGTTTTTCCTGCCTAAGTGTAAGACTTTACTTTTCTCTACATTGAATTTTATTTCGTTAGATAGGGCCCAGTATTCAAGTCTGTCAAGATCCATAATATTTAGAGTAACGTGTGAACATTCTCCCATAGAACCAAGTCTTACTGTAGGTGGAAAAGCAAATTCTGTCTTCGTAAAAGTAAAAGTTTTTTTTTTTTTTAAAAAGGAGAAGGGACACTTCTTCCCTGCTCCAAATGTGCAAATCTCACCGTCCCTCTGGGACAAATGCAAACTTGGGCTCAAATACATCAGCTTGTGTGTTTGCCACTGAGAAATCCCATCCCTTTTCTACCAGTAATGACAGTGAGAACAGGGGAGGGAGGCTGGCCCTTGCTTTTAATTTTCTCTGGTTTGTCTTCAGATCGTATAAGTCTTTCGCCTTTTTTTTCCCCCCTGCAATTGGGCTGCCACTGCGAAGATCCAATTTAAATTGCATCAAGGGTGCAATCCTTTGAAGTCAAAACCAATGATGCAGCATTGTTCACAGGGCTTTCCTGGGTTGGAAGCTCTGCAAAGGAATATCAGACCTTTCTCCCTTCCATCTCTTTGAGCGAGGAGAATGCAAAGAGAAAGGACGGGGAAAGGATGATTTCCTTGATGGCAAAGTATCCCAAATCTTGTTTTAAAAAACCCAACACGACATAATTTGCCATAATTGCCTTTCCATAACTAGGTGGCAAAGCAATAAATGAAGATAACCACGTACAAAATTGACAGATTAAGAGGCAGACTTTAGGGCAACGTAAAATAATTGGAGGGCTTTATCGCAGCTTGCGACCACTGTGTTTTAATGGGAAAGGACGATTGGTGCGTTCTCACAACAGAGACAGAAAGGTAAATTAATCTTTATGTTTCATCATCAAGCAGTGTAAACATGACCAAGCTTAATTACACTTTAATAGATTGCTAACTGCTGGTCCCCAAATGGTGTGCTTGCTTGCAATAGTGGCGAATGTCAACTCGCAAAGCATCCCTGGCCTGCTCTCAAGTTGCCATAGGCAAAGAGGATGTGAAACCAACGAAACAGCATGGCAGCCAAAGACAGATGCACATTCCAGATTTATCTCTCTCAAGGCTGTCTCCCAGGGTTACCCACAGCAGTCAGAGGGGAGTGATTTCTACAACCCGCAAAATTGCTCCATTGGTGAATGTGATTTATGACACACCCTGGTGGGGAGGGGGGGAAACAAAGTCATGATTGGGGCATAAATTATGTGGGTCAGATCTGGATTCACTTGGGAACATGCCGACATGAAGCTCCTAATAAATAACTGGATTTCTTTTGAAGCTTGGCTCATGATTATATTAGGGCATCCTTCAGAACCCTGACAGCGAATATCTGTAGCTCAGGTGTAGGATGAGGGTGGAGGTTCATTCTCCGAGCTTCTGGGCTGGTTTCCAAACTTTTTGCTACCAGGCTAGGTAACATCTTCAGAGGAAGAGGATGTGAGCATCCATGTTCTTCTGTATAAGGGTTTCATGAGGTCAGTAGGTCTTGTGATGAGTCAGGTGTGGGTGTGTCAAGTGGGGGTCTTGTGATGGGTCAGGTGTGATTCACCAGTGAGAGTTTTGTGATGAGTCTTGCGATGGGGAGGTTACATCAGGTCAGGATCATTGGGAGGTGAATTTTTGATTGGGGGTGGGGCTTGCATGGGTTGATTGAGGGTCAGTGCTCTCTCTGATTGGTTGTGCAGGATTCTGAGAGGCTTATAGGCTGGTTGTAGGCCAATGTGTCTGCTGTTGGGGTGCTTGATTTCCTGCAACTGGTTACACTCAAAGTTATCAGCATACAAAAGCCAGTTCTTAGGCTATAGATACGAAAACAGGACTCCGGTATGAGCTGCATTGACAAGCCATCAAGACTTGAGTTAAGTTCAGGGCAAAATAAAAATGGCAGAAAGAGGTGAATATTTAATAGCTCTTCTCCTTGAGGCAACGTGCCATTCATTTGAGGAAATGTCTATGGAGATTCTCAACCATCCAAGTTCCTGATATCCCAAAGGTGCTTTTCCAAAAGGCAACCGAAGCTTCTTGGGTTTTTTTCATTGAAAATATTTTGCTTCTCATCCAAGAAGCTTCTTCAGTTGAATTTCTGAAGAAACCTCTTAGATGAGAAGTGAAAAAGGTTTGAAGGGGCAAAAAAAAAACCCAAAGAAATCCAGCTGCCTTTTGGGAAAGCACCTCTGAGGCATTCTTTTGGGGGAGTCAGAAATCAGCACATCCTCGCTGCTTGTTCTTTCAGCCATCCTCTTTCAAGCCAAAGAAAAAGAAATGGTTTCCCACATTTTCAGAAGAAGAAAAACATGGTGAAAATCTCAGCGGCAGAGGGTTACCATTGAATTATCAAATGACCCAAGGATTATGGAGTGAGGGATTCTACCTTTAACCACGCAAACCTCTGTCTGTCAGTTTACAGCAGTCTTTCTCAACTTTAAGATAAGTGAACTTCAACTCTCAGAATTCCCTAGCCAGCTTGGGGTCGTTGCCATCATGGTTGAGAAACACTGATCTTTAGCATTCCTGCTTCATTTCAATAGCCACTTCTCTTCCTAGCAGGCTATTTTGAATCAGGAACAGGGGTGGGTTCTAAATTTTTTTACTACTGGTTCTGTGGGTGTGGCTTATTTTGTGGGCGTGGTTTGATGGTCATGTGACAAACAATTCTTTAGGATTTAGCAGAGGTACTGGTCTACCAGGCTTTTAACTGCTTGTAGAGCCGTACCGGTCTACTCATTTGTTTTTGGAGCGCACCAGTCTACCACCACACTACCTTTTACCGCTGATCAGCTGTAGAGTGGCTCTTTGAAGTGCCGTGGCAAGAGTTTAAACATTTTTTTGCCACTCTGCCACCACTGAGAGCATCGGAAACCGCTTTCAGGCAGCTTGGCCTCAATTACCACCACCGAGCGATTTACAAGGAGCGGATCGGTTCTAGCCGATCAGTTGGGAGGCTTCTTGGCTTCTCAATTTAAAGCTACGGTGTCTTGGTTTTTTTTTCCTCTTCTTTGTCAAGTGAGCCCTGATTTTTTCCTTCTAGCCAATCAGCTGGGACTCGGGAGGCAGTGAATAGATTTGAGGTGGGGTCAGGCAGAGGTGGTATTTACCGGTTCTCTGAACTACTCAAAATTCCACTACCGGTTCACAGGAACAGGGGAGAACCGGTAGCAACCCACCACTGATCAGGAAGCAGAGGCAGACAGGGTGGTTACCCAGATCCATGTCTGAATAATGATAATGTACATTATTAGGTTTATTAAGCAAAATATTCCCTGAAGGATAAACTTTTGAGATGGTCAAAGTTGTAGCAAACAAGCAACATCTCAGCCTTACAAGGAAGACCAGCCTAAAAAAACAAAGCCTCATCTGTCATGACTTCACAATATAACTTATTCCTCTTGGGTCAAGGTGTCAGGTTCTTTTGACATCATTGTAGCTTGTTACAGATTCCCTATCACACATACCTCTGTTCTCAGATCCAGGATCTGCTCACCCTACATTTTGAAAGGCCACAAACTTAAAACGCTGACATGCAGTCTTGTTTACAGGATTTCCCCCCAAGCTATCATGCCTTGCATTTCATCTTACTTACCCCGTCTGTCTACATACCCATAAGGCAGTGGTGGGTTTCAAAAAATGTTACTACAGGTTCTGTGGGTGTGGCTTGGTGGGCGTGGCATGGCTTGGTGGGCGTGGCAGGGGAAGGATGCAGTAAAATCTCCATTCCCACCCCACTCCAAGGGAAGGATACTGTAAAATCACCATTCCCTCCCCAATCCAGGGGAAGGTTACTGCAAAATCCCCATTTCCTCCCGATCAGCTGGGACTTGGGAGGCAGAGAATAGATGGGGGTGGAGCCAGTCAGAATTTTTACTACCGGTTCTCCGAACTTCTCAAAATTTCTGCTACCGGTTCTCCAGAACTGGTCAGAACCTGCTGAAACCCACCTCTGCCATAAGGTTATATAACCCCACTTCTCAGGCCCAAAGAACCAAGAAAGACATACGGAGTTACTTCTGAAATGTGCCTTTATTGTTATTCGCCTACAGACAGACTCTTGCCAGACTAAAGCAATTATCTGCCATAACTGTAGATTTACTTTGTGAATTGCTACGGAGGGTCCAACCTTGCTCTCTTCCTGTCCACCAGACATTCTAAGCTCTGCTGTCTCTTTTCCTTCTGGAAAAGAGCCCCTGTCTTCTACAACTCCAGACTACATTCCATCACATCCCTTGAGGAGGAGCTTTAATGAACCACAGGCTGTATTTGTTGTTGTTAGTTGCGATGTCGTGTCAGACCCATTGCGACCCCATTGACAATGTTCCTCCAAGCCTTCCTGTCCTCTACCATCCTCTGGAGTCCATTTAAGCTCATGTCTACTGCTTCAGTGACTCCATCCAGCCACCTCATTCTCTGTCGTCCCCTTCTTCTTTTGCCCTCCATCGTTCCCAGCATTAGGCTCTTCTCCAGTGAGTCCTTCCTTCTCATTAGGTGGCCAAAGTATTTGAGTTTCATCTTCAGGATCTGGCCTTCTAAAGAGCAGTCAGGGTTGATCTCCTCTAGGACTGACTGGTTTGATCGCCTTGCAGTCCAAGGTACTCGCAGGAGTCTTCTCCAGCACCATAGTTCAAAGGACTCAATCCTTTGGCGCTCAGCCTTTCTTATGGTCCAACTTTCACAGCCATACATTGCAACTGGGAAATATATATACAGACTGTATATATGCCATATAAAAGAGGAAAAGGGCCATCGGTGCAAACTCAAATCATTTAAAATGCGGCAGAGTCACAGAACCAAAGGATTCAGATTTCTTTCCTAATAAATTAAGGATTTTGTCGGCATCCCAATCACAAGCTTACATCTTATTCCCCGCTAAGCAAACTGCAATTAAAAAGGAATATGTTGAAAACATCCTTAGGCTCAAAGTTCTTCAGATGTTTTTTTAGAAAAGAGGTATTTTAAATTTAGCTCAGCTTTGTTGGCACTGACTGAACAGGATATGAAACATTGAGCGGATGCAATGAAATTTAATGGATGAAACATTTCTGGGGTAAACCGATTCCCTCGCTGGCACTTTCCGTGTATACATTTTGCCTCCTGACTTTAACTTTTTAATTATCTTTAATTCCTTCCAATAGCATAAAGTTCTATCAGCCAGAGAGGAAATTAGGTAGAATCCTTATGGTGAAGTCAAGAAACATGATCCATAACATTTCCATACCTGCCATGCCATCAGATTTCGCATTTTGTGCACAGATGACAACCAGGCACTGATCTCTTTGACCAGAGGGAGAAACATTTGCCTTAATTTATTTTGAAGTCAAGGTGCTTTTTCCAGCTTCTTTGAATAAATTTGCTTTGCCGCCAACAGATGCTCAGAAAAAAATACGACTTAGTCGAGCGGCTGGGTGGTGGAGGAGGGAAACCCTTCACAAATAAAATAAGGAGTGAGTTAAAGGAGAAGATTTCAAATTGGCTTCCAATGTTATTTCGCCAACACTTTCCCAGTAGCATTACAATTAATTTTTTCATTTGTGGGAAAATTAATGAATATGTAATGAACAGCGGTGGGTTTCATATTTTGTTACCACCGGTTCGCCGTGTGCTTCGCACGCACACGCCTTCCACACATGAACTCAGCCTCAAAAACGTGTCTAAATAGGCATAGAGCCAACCCACCCGTGATTTCTGCTACCAGTTCTGTCCAAACCGGCTGAATACCAACTCTGGTAATGATGCTAAAGAAGATGAACCAACGCATTGGTTGAATGTGATAAAAGGTTATACATAACAGTCAAGTCCAGGGCTAAAATCTGCCTCGCAATTTATCCGAAGTTTTCATCCTTTATGCAAAATAGCCTGAGTTGTTTCTACGAAGCTTTGAAACTCCTTTGAAATTCCCCTTTTTAAAAAAAAAAATTATTAAACAGTTTGTCTTTAAAAACAACACAAAAAACAATCACACATATATAAAAACAAAACATGTCAAAACGTAACGTATTGAACATTACATAACGTTCATGGTAATTTTACAGCATTTCGTATCAATTTACCTACTTTGTTTTTGTAGTTCTCTATTCTATCATTTCTATTTACTACTCAATAGTTGAAATTCCTCTTATTTATGGTTGGAAGAGCCAAAGAGCTTGGCGTTGCTTTCAGTTCAACCTATTTCCATCGCTCTGAAATTATAGTCGTTTCTTACATTTTCTAGTTGGGGGGGGGGAAACGCCCTCCTGGGAGATGTTTTTCATAATGCTGTCTTTTCTTGCAATATAAGAAGGATGGGGAGATAGGAAAGCGACAAAAACTAGCAAGGTGACTGAACACTGGAGGTTCTGGAGAATATGGAGGTTCCATCTTTAATGATCGAGGGAGAAACTCTTGCTCCCTACGATAGGGTCCGCAACTTGGGTGTCCTCCTGGATTCTCGGCTGTCCTTAGAGGACCATCTGACGGCCATAACCAGGGGGGGCCTTCGCACAGGTGCATCTTGTGTGCCAGTTGCGCCCTTTTCTAGACCGGGATGCCCTCGCCACGGTCACTCATGCCCTCGTTACCTCTAGGTTGGACTACTGTAACACCCTCTACATGGGGCTGCCCTTGGGATGCATCAAGAGGCTCCAGCTAGTCCAGAACGCAGCCGCGCAGGTAGTTACAGGGGCGTCTATATACTCCCATGTAACACCTCTCCTGCGTGAGCTGCACTGGCTGCCGGTGGCGCTCCAGATACATTTCAAGGTGCTGGTGCTTACCTATAAAGCCCTTCATGGCTTAGGCCCGGGGTACTTGCAGGACCATCTCCAGCCGCTCTCCCATCGTCCTGTGCGCTCTCACAGAGTTGGCCTCCTCAGGGTGCCGTCAGCCAAACAATGTCGGCTGACGGCCCCCAGGAGGAGGGCGTTGTCTGTGGGAGCCCCGACCCTCTGGAATGGATTGCCCACCGAGCTCTAGACAGCCCCCGACCTTCTTTCCTTCCGTCGCGAGCTGAAGACGTGGCTCTTCCGTCAACTCAACTGATCCGTTTGGGGGTACACTATCATAATTTTAAACTGTTTTAATAGGATTGCTGATTTTAATTTTATTTCATTGTGATTTGTATTGGAATTTGTCATTTTTGTAAGCCGCCTTGAGTCCCCAGGGAGAAAGGCGGCATATAAATCGCAATAATAAATAAATAAATAAATAAATAAATAAATAAATAAATAAACATTCACCAAGATAGTAATGAACCTTCACCCTCACAATTTGAATTTGCTCACTGAACTGCACACTGCTTCCGTAAGTCAAGGATATTCAGATCCAGAATCCAAAAAGGTTATCAAAGAAGGAACAAGTACGAGTGGCATTCCTGAACCATCTGGATAAATAATAACCATAAATACATAGTTTTTGCGCATTGATTGATTTATTTTTACTATCTCGTTTGTGTCTCCCGCCCCTCCAATTATTTTTTTTTTAATCCTAATTTCTTTCAACAATTAAACTTTTTCCTCTGCAGATTAGTAGGGAATTTCAGTCTAGGGCTGCAAATATTCTAATAGGTAATGATTAAAAGAAAGCCCGAAATATGCATTCCTAATAAATATGTTCACATAGTATCTATGTGGATGTATTGTATGGGTAGAAGAATCTTGCTTTCTGTGGGGGTTGACTGCCTAAGAACTAGAATAGAATAGAATAGAATAGAATAGAATAGAATAGAATAGAATAGAATAGAATAGAATAGAATAGAATAGAATAGAATAGAATAGGAGCCTGGATAGCTCTGCAGACAAGGCACTGTAATTTAACACCAGCTGTCTGCAATTAAAGTAAGTTCAAATCTTGCCAAGCTCAAGGTTGACTCAGCCTTCCATCCTTTCTAAGGTAGGTAAATTGAGGACCCAGCTTGTGGGGGCAATAAGCTGACTTTGTATAAAATATAAAAAAGTATGAAGGCTATTGCTTAACACACTGTAAGCCGCCCTGAGTCTTCGGAGAAGGGCGGCATATAAATCAAATTTTTTTAAAAATAGAATAGAATAGAATAGAATAGAATAGAATAGAATAGAATAGAATAGAATAGAATAGAATTCTTTAATTTATTTATTATTTATTTATTTGTTTAAATTTCTATACCGCCCTTCTCCAATATAGGACTCAGGGCGGTGAACAGCCGAAGATAAAAACAAGACATACATACAAAACATACAAAATCTAAAAACTGATTAAAATAATTAAATCTTTTGGCCGTGATTAAAACAGTTCCAATTTAAAATCAGTTTAAAATTTGACTCAAGCCAGCCCAGCTAGTTGAAATAAATGGGTTTTCAGGGCCCGACGAAAAATCCGGAGGTCTGTTATTGTACGTAACTCTGGGGGGAGGTTGTTCCAGAGGGTGGGCGCCACCACAGAGAAGGCTCTCCCCCTGGGGGTCGCCAGCCGACATTGTCTGGCGGACGGCACCCTGAGGAGGCCCACTCTGTGTGAGCATACTGGCCGGTGGGAGGCTATTGGTGGCAGAAGGCGGTCTCGTAAGTACCCCGGCCCTAAGCCATGGAGCGCTTTAAAGGTGGTCACCAACACCTTGAAGCGCACCCGGAAGACCACCGGGAGCCAGTGCAGCTCGCGCAGGAGAGGTGTCACATGGGAGCGCCTCGTCGCCCCCATAATCCCCCGCGCGGCCGCATTCTGGACCAGCTGGAGCCTCCGGGTGCACCCCAGGGGGAGCCCCATGTAGAGAGCGTTACAGTAGTAGTTTAATGGCCAAGTGTGATTGGACATACAAGGAATTTGTCTTTGGTGCATAGGCTCTCAGTGTACCTAAAAAGACAAGATACATTCGTCAAGAATCATAAGGTACAACACTTAACGATAGTCATAGGGTACAAATAAGCAATCGAATCATACTAGGAAACAATCAATATAAATCGTAAGGTTACAAGCAACAAGTTACAGTCATGCAGTCATAAGTGGGAGGAGATGGGTGATAGGAATGATGAGATGATTAATAGTAATAGTAATGCAGACTTGGTGAATAGTTTGACAGTGTTGAGGAAATTATTTGTTTAGCAGAGTGATGGCATTGGGGGAAAAGCTGTCCTTGTGTCTAGTTGTTCTGGTGTGCAGTGCTCTATAGCATCGTTTTGAGGGTAGAAGTTGAAACAATTTATGTCCAGGATGTGAGGGGTCTGTAGATGTTTTCACAGCCCTCTTTTTGACTCGTGCAGTATACAGGTCCTCAATGGAAGGCAGGTTGGTAGTAATTGTTTTTTCTGCAGTTCTAATTATCCTCTGAAGTCTGTGTCTGTCTTGTTGAGTTGCAGAGCCAAACCAGACAGTTATAGAGGTGCAGATGACAGACTCAATAATTCCTCTGTAGAAGTATCCTCAGTAGAAGGAGAGAGCATGATACATCATGGCTGAAGATCAAAGAAGAACCTCCTCAGTCCATAGTATTTCATTGAGGTTCCAACTGACCTTCTGCATTTTCAAGTTCAGGAAGTCCACAAGACAATGTTTAATAATCAGGTCACTGAAATTTTGCTTAGGGAGTTATTTCTGGAGATAGCTTTTCATACTGAATGTCTTCTAAAGGTAGTCCTCAATTTATGGCTACAATTGACCCCAAGGTTTCTGTGGCTAATTGACACAGTTGTTAAGTGAGTTTTTGACCCATCTGATGACCTTTCTTGCCACTGTCATTAAGTGAGTCGCTACAGTTAATACACCGTTCTTAAGTGAATCTGGCTTCCCCATTGACTTTCCTTGACAGAAGGTCGCAAAAAGTGATCACATGATCCTGGGGACATGGCAACCGTCATAAACATGAGTCACTTACCAAATGTCCAAATTTTGATCATCTGATCATGGAGATGCTTTTTTCAGTGTCATTATAACTTTCAATGCTCATTAAATGAATTGTGGCAAGTCAAAAACCATCTCTACTTGGAATGTTCTTCTGAACTCAAACTCTGCTCAGATTAAATGCCAGGAAGCATAAACTCGCAGAATTCTGGGAGTTGAAGTCCACAAGTCTTAAAGCTGCCAAGTTTGAAGACCTCTGACTTAGACTTATATACCGCTTCATAGTGCTTTACAGCCCTCTCTAAGCAGTTTACAGAGTCAGCACATTGCCCCCATAAATGCCCCATATTTATGCATATTGCATAAATGCTTCCCACTTTCAAATGGTCCAGGGAACCTCTAGAGACTAGAAGACGAAGTGATGTTGTCCTGCACACAACAGACTCTGGAAAAGGGCCTGTTTGCTTGGATGCAAAATGGCCATTATTTTCACCAGTAAGATGGATTTTTTCAGTGCCCACCACGGAAGTGATGCGCAACTGGCAAAAGCAAAGCAAACAACTGATACGTTACTTAAGAGGCCTCCCATCTTACACTGACAGTTTGTGGTAATGGAATTTAATGGTGTTGGGGGGGGGGAGTTGAGAGAGAGAGAGAGAAGCCTTATAATTTGAGCTGAATGTCATTCAGTTCATTCAAACTGGGAATCAGGGACATTTCCAACAAAGGTTTTCAAACTTCTTTTGAAATCAGGAAGCTGCTTCACGCAGATAAGAGGGAAGGTTTAAGGATTCTCTATCGGAAATTTCAAGGTTTTTCCTTCCTACCCCCCCTCCCAGCCCCCCCCCCTCTGCTTTTTCACATTAACTGGTAATTATCCAGAAAGGCACATAATAGCGCCGAAATGGCAGAAGCTGACAAAAGGTTTCCCTAAGATATGTAAATTGTCAGTGATAGGCAAGATTCAACAGAATAGCTTTCTACAGCACAATTATTTATGCCAGTTTCATGTGCTTTTAGGAAGGGAGGATGGCAAAAGGCTTGGCGGCTGCTTATCACATGCGCTGCACATTAGCTTCGCAACCATGCACTAAGAAAATATCATAGTCATATACATATATATATATATATATATATATATATATATATATATATACACACACACACACACATACATACATATATACATACATACATATACATATATACATATATACATATATACATATATACACACACACACACACACACACACATACATATATACACATATATATGTATGTATGCATGTATGTCAGTGTTGGGTTGCTCCCGGTTCGCACCGGTTCACAAGAACCGGTAGTAAAAATTTGTAGTCGTTCGGAGAACCAGTAATAACATTGGCTGGCCACACCCCCGAACTGGTTCCCAGCCTGGTCGCCGCTGGCTTACCCCACCCACCTCATCAGAGGCTTTTTTTTTTTTTACTTTTAAAAGCATTTTTTCTACAACCTCTTCGGCAAAGAGGTTGCAGAAAAAAGTGCTTTTAAAAGCCTCTGGCGATTCCAGCTGAGTTGGGGTGGAGGAAAGAATGTAAATTCCACTAGTTTCTTGTTTAAACCACAAGATAGTTGAGCTCCAATGTATTTGATGGTCTTGGGGCTACAAATTCTCTCCAGTATTAACACTTTCATAACTGGCTGACCAACCTGCACTCAACGTGTAGTCCTCAATGGAACTGCATCTACATGCAGGGAAGTATGCAGTGGGGTACCCCAAGGCTCTGTTTTAGGCCCAGTACTCTTCAACATCTTCATCAATGACTTGGACAAGGGGATAAATGGGGAACTCATCAAATTTGCAGATGACACCAAGCTGTCAGGAATAGCCAACACTCCAGAAGATAAGCTTAAGATACAGAAGGATCTTGACAGACTTGAACATTGGGCGCTATCTAACAAAATGAAATTCAATGGTGAAAAAATTAAGGTTCTACATTTAGGCAAGAAAAACAAAATGCACAGGTACCATATATGTGGTACCTTGCTCAATAGTGAGAGGGATCTTGGAGTCCTAGTGGACAACCATTTAGATATAAGCCAGCCATGTGCAGCAGCTGCCAAAAAAGCCAACACAGTTCTGTGCTGCATAAACAGAAGGATAGAATCAAGATCACGTGAAGTGGTAATACCAGCTTATAAGGCCTTGGTAAACTGGAATTCTGCATCCAGTTTTGGTCGCCACGATATAAAAAAGATGTTGAGACTCTAGAAAGAGTGCAGAGAAGAGCAACCAAGATGATTAGGGGACTGGAGGCTAAAACATATGAAGAACGGTTGCAGTAACTGGTTATGTCTAGTTTGATGAAGAGAAGGACTAGGGGAGACATGATAGCAGTGTTGCAATATCTCAGGGGTTGCCACAAAGAAGAGGGAGTCAAGCTATTCTCCAAATTAACCAGTGGATCAGCTTCCCTCCAGAAGTTTTGAATGCTCCAAAACTGGGAGTTTTTAAGAAGATGTTGGATAACCATTTGTCTGAAGTGGTGTAGGGTTTCCTGCCTAAGCAGGGGGTTGGACTAGAAGATCTCCAAGGTCCCTTCCAACTCTGTTATTCTATTCTATTTCCAGAATATTTGTCTATATGCAAATAAAAAAGACTAAAACATGTATAGCACCAAATGTTAGATCACAGAAGACCCTGTTTTGAATGCTTGCTTATTGAGTTTTTGCTGGAACAGGAAATATCTTTTGAAACTGGAAAAGTAAGGAGGAATCAAAGAGAGAAAATGTCGTTCCATATGAAAAGGTAGAATTTTCTTTTATGCCTTAGAGATCTGAAAATAAAGAACTGGGATATTTCAGATTAGTACCAGGAAAGACAATTTTTTCTGCATTTTCCTTACAGTCACACACTCAGGTTTTTAGGGGAAAATTGCTTTAGAACTTCAATCAAAGGAGAAAACTTCAAAGAATTTTCATGGGCAGTGTCTGATGTTCTTACATTTATTTAGGGACAAGGCGGCCAAGGAATGGATAGAAATCTCCTGACTTTCACTGTATTGTCATCCTTCAGTGGCCTAGAAGTTGCCCAATCTGCCCACTGAGCCTATGGAATGTGACTCCACTCTATTTCAAGGATCTGATTTGATAGAAATAGCGATAGCCCTTAGACTTATATACCACTTCACAGTGCTTTACAGCCCTCTCTAAGCGGTTACAGAGTCAGCATACTGGTTCACACATTGTGCTAAATTGTTGTAATTGATTCAATGAGAACGAAGACAGAAGAAATAACAAAAAGAACAAAAAGAAGAACGATTGGAGACAACACCGAGATTTCACACAGAAGGAATGACTGATGAATTAAATGTTTGTTTTAAAAAATAAAAAACTTTTTTTAAAAAATTTCCGCTACTGGTTCTCCAGAACCTGCTGAAACCCACCTCTGGAGGTACTCCTCAAGTTACGGATGCGACTGAACCTAGAATTTTGGTCATAAGTTGTTGTAGTCATAAGTCAAGCCACCATATGACCATGCTCATTAAGCAAATTGTGCTTAACTGTACACACAGTTGTCTAATCTGAATTGATCCATTGGATGTGTTATGTGTGGGTCAAAAATGAGGCAGGACTCCCAGCTCGATAACAACTTGTTTATTACAAGCTTGTTCAGTAACAGACCAAGACTGAGCCATTCGGCAGCTCTCTTTAAAGGGGAGCTGTCTGACAGCTCAGCCACGCGGCTCCCTTGAATTTCCCTCCAAGTCGCGGGAGCCAATCAGTTTAAACTTCTGGTCCTCCCACTATTCGGATGGACCAGGGGGAAACCTTAGCTTCAGGTTTCTGTCCTCATTTCCATATTTAACAGGATGGGTTCCTTGTCTCCATTCCTGCATGTGTACTGTTGTGGCCCGTGCGTGGCCTGTGCGGCTGATTCAGACAGCGAGGAGGCTGGTGGGGTGCTGCGCCAGCAGCCTGTGCAGCTGGCACTCGAGTCGGACAATGAGGAGGCTGAAGAAGATATGGTGCCAGAGGTAGGGATTCAGCCAGGGCCTTCAGAACCTCCAGAAGCTCCCATAAGTGAAGAGGAAGAAGAGGAGGAGCCTCTTCTGATGCACAGGTGCGCAGAGCTGCCAAAAGGCAGGAGTGGCTCCTCAGGAGGAGGTCTCCTCGAGAGTAAGGCTCGGGGCTAATTGGCCACTCCCTTAGCCTATTTAAGGAGGAACGCCAACTGAAGCAATTTGCAGGGAACAACCGTTCACTCTCCTTCGTGCCTTGATCTTAGTTCTTTGCAAATTGCTTCTGGGCTTTCTGCCAACCATAGTAAGATTAAGATTATTTATTCTTTGGATTTTTGCAGGCTGTTAAGAAAGTTAATTAACAGCCTTTGTTTGAAAAACTGGTTTTATTTTAGTAAACTAAGGTTTGTACAGATTTTGTGTGTGCTGCGTTCTTTTGGGTCTGTAGGTGGGGCAGAACATGTTTGGAGCCAATAAACCTGTTTTTCTTTTGGGGGGTAGACTGGTGTCTTTAACCTGACAAATCTAAGAATCTAATTTAGGGCATTTCTCTCATTCTCTCTGACTTCAGATTTAAAAAGAAGAAAACGTTTTTTAAAAAACACAATGCCGACCGAACCATTTCTGTTCTTTTAATCATTAAAACGCTTGATTCCTTATTCCATTTTCAAAAACAAAAATGATATTTTTTTTAAAAAAAAAAGAAAGTGTAATAATCATATTAATTCAGATTCAAGCCCAGATCTAATCAGAGTCTGGTAAGAACATTTAACAGCCTATCTCAAAGCAAGTTCTGTACCTTTGACATGTTGTAAAAGTTAATTATAAGGTATTTAATATAAATCAGCCTGTTAGTGGCACTCTACCTTTCTCAGCTAAAAGAATATTTGCCTTGGATATATTATTTTTTTATATACTTACATATTCTAGGAGTCGTATTTCATTTTTGTTTTTCTTTTTTAGAAAGGAAGAGAATCTTGATTTGTGTTTGGTTTAGCTGTCCAGATTTTCAGCAATATAAAGCCAGATCTTTTTTTAAAAAAAAATAGAATAACTGATTGACTGTGAACCCTGAAATTTCAGCCATCATACTCAGCATGTTATTTTGATTGATTTGACCAAAAATCTCCAAGCTTTGGGACAACTTTGTACCTGGCTGAAAGAAAGGACATGATGACAGATATCCTTGATGGCTCAGAGTGAAAATTTCAAACTGGCAAACTTCCCTGAAAATGTCCTTAACCAAAGAGTTTATTTTCCTTTAATCTGTAAAAATGAAGTTTACATTGAAAATTCAGAAGGAGGCTGATACTATTTCACACTATGTCCCAAAGGTGCTTTTTCAAGTGGCAGCTGGACTTTCTTTGACGTTTTCCTTGAAGATGTTTCACTTCTCGTCCAAGAAGCTTCTTCAGTTCTGACTTCCAAGTGGCCTCAACAGTTCTCTAAAAGAATGCAAGTAACCAGCTGTCTTCAAGGAGTATAAATCCTTCCATTCCCTACCATCCAGTCAAAGCTGAAGAAGCTTCTTGGATGAGAAGCAAAATGTCCTTAAGGAAAGCCAGGAAACTCCAGTTGCCTCTTGAAAAAGCATCTTTGGTACAGACATGACCTGGATGACTGAGAACATCCATAGATATTTCACAACATGAGATCTTACACTCTGCCAAACAATATGGAAGATGTCTTATGAGTAATTTCATGTCCTTTTGGGAGTGAGAGTCAGACAGTTGGGGGTCACACACACACACAAACATTGTTTTACTTATGTTTTCTGGAATCCACCCTTTTAGGAACAGGTTTCCTGGATTTCTGGAATATGTACCCTTTCAACCTTGACATTTATAAGTTCACTTCTAAATTTCTTTAGCTCCCAACCTGCCAAGCTAGACAATATGCAGAACACTCTTATCTTCCTCCAGTTATGGCATAACCTGCAATTAATAGAGAGAAGAAAATAATATTTTTAAAAAGGGGGGGATCATTTTTGCAAAAAGAATAGGTCAATTCGTAAAATAAGATGGGCACAAACGACATTTCCAAATTGTCCTCCATGTTTATAGGCAGAGTAAATCAGATCATTTCCCTAAATTTCTCCAGAAGACCATTTTCAGTGAAGTTTCCTTGGGAAAAAGGGAATACCTCTCTTTTTTCAGACTGTAAAAAATGCACCCAGCCTGGGAGGCTGAAGAGTGATGAAAGATATGATTTTAAAAAAAAAAATCTCCAGCAGCAGAAGCAGTGGCCTACATTACCTTTGATGATCAAGACACTTCAGAAATATAGTTCAAAGAAACTCTCAGGCACCCGGAGAATAGGGTAACGAAACAGACATTTCTCTCTCGCAGGGAAAATTTTACTTCTGAGAACTTGCAGAGTTAGACTCCGGCACACTCTTCATTTCAATACCACTTTCTGCCTTCATCTCTGTTCCTTTTTTTTTTTTTTCCTCTTCCCCAGTGAAGTTGTTCCCCTGAGGCAAATCTCGCTGTCAAAGACAAAGATGGACGAAAGACAACTACGGTGGACTGATAGACACTCAACGGCATCTTCAGGAAAAAAACACAACCCTATAACATTGCCTCTGCTTTAAGACGTAAGTGTTGCTCTAAATCCATCTTCTTTGTGTACCTCTGAAAAACTCAAATACCAGATTACACAAAAGCAAACTCTGCAGAAACAGGTTCCCTGTGTTTAGCATCTAATTAGCCTCCGATGTGCTGCTTTTTTTGCGTGTAGACAGTCACATCAAAGATGGACCTCTATCTCTTCCCTTCAGCACAGTCAGGCAGATAGTCAACAAGAAAGAGGAGAGAGAATTTTCAATTACCCAGCCCCCCCCCCCGTTCAACTTGGAGTAATGATATATCAACTTTCTCTCCCCCTTGAGTGCTTAAGAAATAAAATATCTGCAGTTATTTGTTACTGCTGTTGTCAAACCTATGTACCATCATTTCATCTTAAATGAGTTTGTCTTTACCGAAACACCAGTGACGATCAGGTCTAAGCCCAAAGATGAGTGAGATCCAGTAGAGGCCAGTTCTTTCTTTGCTTACACCTAATAGACAGAAGAAGGGACGCAGTGGCTCAGTGGTTAAGATGCTGAGCTTGTCGATCAAAAGGTCGGCAGTTCAGCAGTTCGAATCCCTAGTGCCATGTAACGGGGTGAGCTCCCGTTACTTGTCCCAGCTTCTGCCAACCTAGCAGTTCGAAAGCACATAAAAAAAATGCAAGTAGAAAAATAGGGACCACCTTTGGTGGGAAGGTAACAGCGTTCCTTGCGCCTTTGGCGTTGAGTCATGCCAGCCACATGACCACGGAGACATCTTCGGACAGCGCTGGCTCTTCGGCTTAGAAACGGAGATGAGCACCACCCCCTAGAGTCGGGAATGACTAGCACATAAGTGTTGTTGCTCCGTTACTTGATCCTGTGTCATTGGCAGGAGAGGACTCCGAGAGTGAAGGAGAGGAGTTGGCAAGGCCTCCCTCTCCAGGACCCTCCTCTCTGGCAATGCTTTCGGTGTCCGCCGAAGGGCAAGAAATAGGGCCGGGGCCAAGCACGTCCACGCAGCCACAGGTGGACAGTAATGAGGGAGATGAGTCTTGGCTGGATCCTCGGCAGCGTCGCAGGGATAAGCGCACGCAACAGAAGAAGAGGCATGCCAGAGATTAAGCTGAGTCACTGGACCACACCCCACAGGGTATAAAAGGGGGTGAGGTGGCCATTCAGACTCTGTGACGGACAAAACTAACTACTATCGAGTCACATTCCATCTTTGGAAACAGAATTATCTGCCTTGGATTTAATTACGGACTGGACAATTCTTGAACTGTGTTTATGAGTAAAGTTCTTGGCAAGCAGCTACTGGGTTGCTGCCAAGCCTCTTATCGGAAGAATTGGTTGTCTGCCAGTTTATTTAACCCCCGGCTGTCTGTTTGTGTGCGTGTGTGAGACGGGGACAGAATAATAAGTACGAGGGGAACGTTTACCTTTACCTAATAGACAGAACCTTGCCAGATTAAATAGAGATCCAATAGAGGCTAGTTCTTTATTTGCTTACACCTAATAGACAGAATCTTACCAGATTAAAGTTATGACTTCCTAGCCTTAACCTCCTTTACTCTGGGAGATTCTAAGGAATGATACCCTGAATCTTTTCCTTCACATTCAATTCAGGACTCCTCAACCTTTTGTTTTCAGCCCCTTTTTGAAATGTGTTGTCTCCTTCCTGGGGAGTTGTGATGCTACAGCCGGCATGCCCCTCCCAATGCTTTCTGGTTCGGGATTTCTGGGAGTCAAAGTCCACTTATCTTTGAATTGCTAAAGTTGAGAACCCCTGGATTAAGTTACAATTTTACAGACGTAATTTGTGAGTAAGCTCCACTGAACTGACTAAGGTTCATCTTGATGTCAAGATGTGCTACTTTGTATGGAATCAGCACAAGATGTCATTTAATTTTGAATTAAGGTTAGACGAATTAAGCACCTTATATAAAATGATGCCCCCTGTGTTGAGTAAATCCCCTCATTAAAGAGGACAATTATTCACTAGCTTTTAGGGAAGGTCATCCAGATTTTAAGGGAGGGAGGAGGAGAGACACTGGAGTTGCAGGGTGCGTAACTTTGGAGTTACAGGTTGTGTAACTTTGCTTTAAGGAGAGGTGTAGAGTTGCAAACCTGTGCAGGATCATTAGATGGAAACAGTGGTGAAATTCAATTTTTTTTACTACTGGTTCTGTGGGTGTAGCTTGGTGGGCATGGTGTGGCTTGGTGGGTGTGGCTTGGTGGACATGGCAGGAGAAGGATACTGCAAAATCTCCATTCTCACCCCACTCCACAGGAAGGATACTGCAAAATCTCCATTCCCTCCCCACTCCTGAGGGAAGGAAATTGCAAAATCTCCATTCCCACCCCTCTCCAGGGGAAGGATACTGCAAAATCTCCATTCCCACCCCAGTCCTGAGGGAAGGATATTGCAAAATCTCCATTCCCACCCCAGTCCTGAGGGAAGGATGTTGCAAAATCTCCATTCCCACCCCACTCTGGGGTCAGCCAGAGGTGGCGTTTGCCGGTTCTCCGAACTATTCAAAATTTCCGCTATAGGTTCTCCAGAACCTGTCAGAACCTGCTGGATTTCACCCCTGGATGGAAAGCTGCCAAGTTAGAATAGCATTTCATTCTTAACATGCATATCTTTATCTATGATACACAGTTTGATGGGAGCCACAAGTTTCCTCTTTTATACTCATCATCTTTGTCTTTCAGATACACACACACACATCTCCATATGCAACCTGCAAAAAATCCAGTGCCTTTTTCTTCCTTTCACCATTCTATGCTGCTAAGGTTTCTTTCTCAGCCTTCGGCACCCAACCCTTACATTTCCACTCGCAAAAGGCCTCCGTGATTTAGCACACTCCTCAGGGCAATGAATCACCAGTCACATGCCTCACCCCTAGCACCGGAGAAATGCAACACAAGCTGAATTTTTATGTACGAATTTGTTCAGTGATTCTAGGCAGCGCCTGTTTATGAGAAACGGGTTTTTATCTCTCCCTCTCTGCTTTTCTCCTCCGCCTGTTGATCTTTAAGGTTTTTTTAATTTATTGCACGGTTACTTTTATGGCGCAGCTGACATGTTTTGTGGGAAGGGAGAGGCGGAACAAGGGAAGGGCTGCTCTGTAAAACTCCCATTTTAGATCTGGAAACATCTTCTTTCCCCCCCCCCCTTTTGTTACGACGTGTCACTGACGATGCTTAAGAAGGGAAGCAGCTAGAGATATAGCCATGGATCAATGCAGTCAAAACTCAGCTCTTTCTAATTCTGTCCAAGACATGTTTACTTCTCTTCTTGTAATTGGTGGATTAAAAGCCCTGTTTATAACATATCTAAGTCACCCATTGAGGGACACAGTAGCTCAGTGGCTAAGACGCTGAGCTTGTCGATCGAAAGGTCAGCAGTTCAGCGGTTTGAATCCCTAGCGCCACATAATGGGGTGAGCTCCCGTTACTTGTCCCAGCTTCTGCCAACCCAGCTGTTCGAAAGCACATAAAAAAATGCAAGTAGGAAAATAGGGACCACCTTTGGTGGGAAGGTAACAGCGTTTCGTGCACCTTTGGCATTTAGTCATGCCGGCCACATGACCACGGAGACGTCTTCAGACAGCGCTGCCTCTTCGGCTTTGAAACGGAGATGAGCACTGCCCCCTAGAGTCGGGAACGACTAGCATATATGTGTGAGGGGAACCTTTACCTTTACCTTTAAGTCATCTATAATAAGTGGAGCAGCGAAACCTGCTTCCCCACCAACAGTCCTGGGCTTATAGGAGGATGCATCTCAAACACCGGCTCATAATAACCATAATGACTGAATTCACTCATCACTTAAAATCTTGGTTTGCTTAACCATGCTTTGTCAGATAAACCAGGGGTTCCCAATCCCTGGTCTACAGCCCGATACTGGTCCACAGCCCATTGAAAACTGGTCCACGCAGGTGCTGGGTAAGTGCACAAGGACACGAAGCTCCATTGGTGCAAGCAGAAGGCACATACGTGAAACCATCCTCTCTTCCCACCCCCACCTGGAAAAGTTTGAGGACCACTGAAATAAACCATAGTGGCTGGTTCACACATTGTGCTAAACCCAAAGGGAACCAAACCTACATTATCTTTTCATGCAAGATGTGCAAGAACATTGGAAGTCGTCAACTTTCTTGGTGTATTCCATGAAATGGCAGCATAGGATATGTTGGGAAAATACTCAGACTGCTACTTTAATTTCCCATAGGGCTACTGGCACAATATGCAAACTGTCCAAATATTGTAATAAATTTAGATTTGGGGCAGAGAGCCAGCACTGTGAAGCAGCCTTGACTCAATTATTTCTCCTCAATCTTAAAACTGATATAGCAAGAGCACTTATATACTGCTTTACAGTGCTTTACAGCCCTTTCTAAGTGGTTTACAGAGTCAGCCTCGTGCCCCCAACAATCTGGGTCTTCCTTTTACCCACCTTGGAAGGATGGAAGGCTGAGTCAACCTTGAGCCTGGTGAGATTTGAAGTGCCAAATTGCAGGCAACTGGCAGGCAGCAGAAGTAGCCTGCAGTACTGCACTCTAACCACTATACCACCACGGCTCATATGGGAGAAGTCAAGATATTAACCAAGGAAGACTACTTCTACTTATTTCCTTAGAAGGTTATCAAAGAGAGATCCAAACTAGAATTAAGGAGAACTTTCCTGACAGTGAAAACAATTAATCAATAGAATGGCTTACCTCCAAAAATTGTTGGTGATCTATCACTGGAGTTTTTAAAGAAGAGATTGGACACTTATTTGTCCATAATGGTATATAGAGTCTCCTGTTTGAGCAGGGGGTTGGTCTAGAAGACCTCCAAGGTCCCTTCCAACTCTATTATTCTCTTACTGTTACAATCCAGCCTTAATGAAACACAATTCTTAACGCATTGTAAGCCGCCCTGAGTCTCCGGAGAAGGGCGGCATATAAATTAAAGCAAAAAAAAAAAAACTCAATCTTGCCACCAAGAATTGTGAGCAGAAATATAGGAGGGACTCATCAAAGGTGATCTTCTGGGACAGGGACCTGAAGATGTTGCTCCCTTGCTGGCCTCTGATGTCAGAAATGCCACGCTCAGAAAATTGGGATGGGGTGGAGAGATTCTCCTAGTATCCCAGCGGACGCTAAAACCAAACCATTTTTAGAAACCAAACAAATTCAGCTACAGAATTTTTGTTTCTAAATTTTGCTCTGAACGTTTTCATAGACATGGCCATGTTGGGTTTGCCATTCTTCCCAATATGTGCCCTTTTTGCAAACAGCTTGCCATAATAGAATGGCTTGATTTTGTATCTTATTTTCACATAAAAGGTAAAGGTAAAGGTTCACCTTGCACATATGTGCTAGTCGTTCCCGACTCTAGGGGGTGGTGCTCATCTCCTTTTCAAAGCCGAAGAGCCAGCGCTGTCCAAAGACGTCTCCATGGTCATGTGGCCAGCATGACTCAATGCCGAAGGTGCATAGAACGCTGTTACCTTCCCACCAAAGGTGGTCCCTAGTTTTCTACTTGCATTTTTTATGTGCTTTCGGACTGCTAGGTTGGCAGAAGCTGGGACAAGTAACGGGAGCTCACCCTGTTACGGGACACTAGGGATTCGAACCGCTGAACTGCTGACCTTTCAGTCGACAAGCTTAGCGTCTTAGCCACTGAGCCACTGTGTCCCTTTCACATACATTTTCACATACATTTTTATAATTCCCAATGTGTATACTAGAGGAAAAAAAGATGAAACTGCAAAATTCAGCAAACAACAAAATTTCAAATGCTCACTGCTATTCCACTCATCATTCACAATCTCCGATTCAGATGTAACAATTACTCTCCATCGAGGAGATTTATATGATAAATTACCTTCCTCTGTATTTAAATGCTCATTTTCTTTCTTTAAACAGTAGAACTCCTTACTGAGTTTCCAAAGAAGTAAAAACACCTTCCGATCAGAAGATGCTGGCTTATAATGCAATGCTATTTTAATAAGCCTGTCCTGTTTTTTATGAGGCCATCTTCCAAAAGAAAGAATCAAAGATTCTTTCAGAGGTCAGAGCTCAGACAGGCTTAGTCTGGTAAGAAACTTACACTATAAGCAAGTATAATGTAAAGAGCACAAAATGCAACTTAACTCTTAAACTTACTGAATTTCACTTATCAAGGTTTAGGATTAGGGTTAGGAATGATAGCTTGCACGTTGCACAATTTCTGGTGAATGCACTTACAGTTAACTTTATGATAAAATATTACAAAGAAAGGGAAGAGAGGGAGGGAGGGAGGAAAAAAGAGAGGGAGAGAGAAAGGGAGGGAGGGAAGAAGGAAGGAAAGGAGAAAGACGGAGGGAGGGAGGGAGGGAGGGAGGGAGGGAGGGAGGGAGGGAGGAAGGAAGGAAGGGAGAAAGAGGGAGGGAGGATGGAAGGAAGGAAGGAAGGAAGGGAGAAAGGGAGGAAGGGTGGGAGAGAGGAAGGAAGGAAGGAAGGAAGGAAGGAAGGAAGGAAGGAAGGAAGGAAGGAAGGAAGGAAGGAAAGGAGAAAGAGGGAGGGAGGGAGGATGGAAGAAAGGAAGGAAGGAAAGGAGAAAGGGAGGAAGGGTGGGAGAGAGGAAGGAAGGAAGGAAGGAAGGAAAGGAGAAAGGGAGGAAGGGTGGGAGAGAGGAAGGAAGGAAGGAAGGAAGGAAGGAAAGGAGAAAGAGGGAGGGAGGATGGAAGAAAGGAAGGAAGGAAAGGAGAAAGGGAGGAAGGGTGGGAGAGAGGAAGGAAAGAAGGAAGGAAAGGAGAAAGGGAGGAAGGAAAGGAGAAAGAGGGAGGGAGGGAGGATGGAAGAAAGGAAGGAAGGAAAGGAGAAAGGGAGGAAGGGTGGGAGAGAGGAAGGAAGGAAGGAAAGGAGAAAGGGAGGGAGGGAGGATGGAAGAAAGGAAGGAAGGAAAGGAGAAAGGGAGGAAGGGTGGGAGAGAGGAAGGAAGGAAGGAAGGAAGGAAGGAAGGAAAGGAGAAAGAGGGAGGGAGGGAGGATGGAAGAAAGGAAGGAAGGAAAGGAGAAAGGGAGGAAGGCTGGGAGAGAGGAAGGAAGGAAGGAAGGAAGGAAGGAAGGAAGGAAGGAAGGAAGGAAGGAAGGAAGGAAAGGAGAAAGAGGGAGGGAGGGAGGAAAAACACAGCGATATTTTGCAGAATTTGTGAGGAATGCAATTATAATTAACATTAGGATAAAATATTGACTACACCCAGTGGGGGAAGGAGAAAGAAGAAAGAACCTAAAGTGTGGTAGGAATATGAAACCACAGCCGGCATTTTGCACAATTTGTGATGAATGCAATTATAATTAACATTATGATAAAATATTAAGTCAAGATCGTAGCGTGTTGATTGATCCTGATTAGCTATATTATCCTTAATTAGAAATCACACCATCTTTCAGTTGGGGCTGGCATGTTTTGCTTCTGATGTCGCTTACAGCCCTGACAAGGGGAGAAGCATGAGTCAGCTTTCGTGCCCGGTTTTTATTTATGCATTTAATTGAGGCAAGGGATGGCTGTAAATACGGCAGAACGGGGCAAAGCAGTAATTACAGCCGAACACTGAGAAATTTGCATCTAGGACCAGCTCAGCCGTGCAATAAGTTAATTCACGAATACAGAAAACAGAGGAATTGGTTACTGTTGGTTGCATATATATATCCATCAGATGTCTGCTGGAGGTACAGTATGTAGAACGAGGTAAAAAAAAAACTACTAGCAGAATAACAGACTTGGAATGGGCCTTGGAGGTCTTCTAGACCTCCAACCTCCTGCTCAGGCAGGAAACCCTATGCCAGGGATGGGCAACTATGGCCCTTTTATGACTTGTGGACTTCAACTCCCAGAATTCCTGAGCCAGCCATGTTAGCTCAGGAATTCTGGGAATTGAAGTCCACAAGTCATAAAAGGGCCATAGTTGCCCACCTCTGTCCTACGCCACTTCAGACAAATGGTTATCCAATCTCTTCTTAAAAACTTCCAGTGTTGGAGCATTCACAACTTCTGGAGGCAAGTCGTTCCACTGATTAGTTGTTCTAACTGTCAGGAAATTTCTCCTTACTTCTAAGTTGTTTCTCTCCTTGGTCAGTTTCCACCCATTGCTTCTTGTCCTTGTTTTTCAAAGCACCTGAATGCCAGACAAGGAATAATGGATGGAAACTGACCAAGGAGAGATTCAACCTAGAAATGAGGAGGAACTTTCTGACAGTGAGAACAATCAATCAATGGAACAGAAGTTGCCTTCGGAAGTTGTGGGAGCTTCATTTATTTATTTATTTATTGGTTCGATTTATATGCCGCCCTTTTCCGGAGACTCAGGGCGGCTTACAATGCTTTTAAGCAATAGCCTTCATACTTTTGTATATACCTGCTTAGTAGGGCTTCCCCCCCCCCCCCGCGGTGATCTTTTTTATACAAAGTCAGCTTATTGCCCCCACAATCCGGGTCCTCATTTTACCTACCTCGAAAGGATGGAAGGCTGAGTCAACCTTGAGCCTGGTGAGATTTGAACTTGCAGTAATTGCAGGCAGTTGGTATTACTTAACAGCACTTTAGTCTGCTGCGCCACCAAGGCTCTTTTTCATCACTTAAGATTTTCAAGAAAAGATTGGACTGCCATTTGTCAGAAATAGTGTAGGGCTGTGATGGTGAACCTATGGCATGCATGCCACAGATGGCACGTGGACCCATATCAGTGGGCACATGAGCTCAGATCTGGCTGTTTTTTGCCTCTGGAGGGCCTGGGGGTGGTGGAGAATGCCTGTTTTTTGCTTTCCGCAGGCTCCAGAGCCTTTCTAGGAGCCTGGAGAGGGTGAAAACGGTGGGACGGGCCGTTTCCGGCCTCCGGAGAGCCTCCGTGGGGGTGGGGAAGACCGTTTTTGCCCTCCCCAGGCTCCTAGAGAGGCTCTGGAGCCTGGGGAGAGCAAAAAATGGGCCTACTGGGCCCACCATGCCAAAAGCGGGGGGAACGCGGGGGCGTCCCACATACATCCGCGGGAGGCAGGGTGCAAAGAATTATGGGTGTGGCACATGCTTCACACATGCTTCACACCACTACGGGGTGTGGGCACATATTTCTTCATATATTTTAGCCTCCAGTTCCCTATTCATCTTTGTTGCTCTTCTCTGTATTCCTTCTAAAGCAGGGCTGTCAAACTCGCATTGTCACGGTGTTGTCACGTGACGTATCAGGACTTTTTTCCCCCTTTGCTAAACCAGACGTGGGCGTGGCTAGTGCGTGACCCATCCAGCCCATAGGCTGCAAGTTTGACAGCCCTGTTCTAAAGTCTCAACATCTGTTTTGCATCATGGCGATTAAAACTGGATGCAGAGTCCCAAGTGCGGCCTTACCAAGGCATTATAACATGGTATTAACACTACACGTGCTCTTGATTCTATCCCTCTCGTAATGCAGCCTAGCACTGTGTTGGCTTTTTTGGCAGCTGCAGCACACGGTTGGCTCATATTTAAATGATTGTTCCATTTCCAGAATCTTTGTCACTTTGGCTAATGCTATTTGAGGGTTGGGATTAGTCCATCTTAATATGCTATTCCTGGTATGTGATGTTTTGTATACATCCAGAGAAAGAAGCACTTTTGTGATCTTTGACTTTTAGGCTCGCTGTCACACATCAGCCGTAATACTAATGACTGTTTTGAACAATATGCAGGTTGTATTACACGAATGGCTATTTTATATGTGAAATTATGATTGAAATATTTCCAACCTATATTGGTTCACACTGTCAGGAAGTTTCTCCTTAGTTTTAGGTTGCTTCTCTCTTTGTTCAATTTCCATCCATTCCTTCTTGTTTTGCCTTCTGGTGCTTTGGAAAATACATTGCCCTCCCCCCCCTTCTTTCTGGCAGCCCCTTAAAAGCCTGTTGCCTATCACACTCTTGGGCAAAGCATGTGAGCCATTTCCTCCTTTCAGTGGTCCATGAAAGTGGATCTATAGTATGTAGATAATAAAGTTGAAAAAAGGTGAACAATATTTTTATAGAACTATAGATACGTTGAGGCTGGGTGTGACAAGGAATGGCTGGGAAGGAAGGCGAGACACCCCTTGACGTGAGTGACATTGAGTTGGCCACGCCTACCCAGTCACATGACCATCAAGCCACATTCACTGTCACATGACCATCAAGCCACGCTCACAAAATACGCCACGCCCACAGAACCGGTAGTAAAAAAAATTTAGAACCTACCCCAGTTGGGCAGCAGTCAGGCAGGCAAGTAAGCAAGCAACTAAAGCCACTTATAAATAGCTAAAGTAAGCAACTTTATTGTTATCTATCTAATTTAGAAGAATCTCCCCAGACTGCTTGCTTTCCCCTGAGAATGAACAGCTAAGGCTTCATGGATTTTGGGGAACATCAAACATCAGGCCTCTTACAGTTGTGCAAGGACTCTAAGTTAGACCCTCACTTGACTCCTCCTTCCGGTCTAGCTGGCAGTTTCTCAACAGGGTAGAAGTTATATTAAGCAATATATCTAGTGTTCTAAACTAATATTTCTAAAACACATTTACTATCTGTGTTGTTTCTCTTTTCATACTCTACAGGCAATCCTTGACTGACTACTACTTCTTTGGGGATGGTTTGATGGATGACATTGAACAAAGTAACTGGTGACTGGTGGATTATTGTAGCATCCCCACAGTTGTGTGATCCAAAGTTGAGCACTTGGCAACTGGCATTATTGATGATGGTTGTAATATACTGGTGTTATATAATATTCTGTATTTCCCTCAAATCCACTCTTATGCCAGTTTCCTTTTGTCTTTCAGTCCAGCACTACCAAAAAGCAAAATAGAGCCTGTAGTACAGTGGACTAAAGCACTGTTATTAACATCTGCTGCTTGCAATTACTGTAAGTTCAAATCTCACCAGGCTCACGGTTGACTCAGCCTTCCATCCTTTCAAAGGTAGGTAAAATGAGGACCCAGATTGTGGGGCAATAAGCTGACTTTGTATAAATATACAAAAGTATGAAGGATATTGCTTAATGCATTGTAAGCCGCCCTGAGTCTCTGGAGAAGGGCGGCATATAAATTAAAGCAAAAATAAAAATAAAAATACAAGTTTCCATTTCAGGAAACTTCATTCACGGGCTGTGCAAATCTTTAGCACGGAAAATTGATCAGATTCCCCCCCCCCACTTCTAATCGGTCCAGACACGTTGAATACTTCTGTGTATGTGCAGAAACAGCCTCTTTTTTTCAAATTACATTGATTCAATTAACTGATTCAATTCAAACGGCTGCATTTTCTGAAGGATTCAAATTGGATTCTGCCTGATTCATTCAGGCTAAAAAAGCACCTATTTACTGGAAAGCAAGCCAGTTCTTGCCCTTCCTAAGATAGTTTTTCACCAGTTTAAGCATGAGTTCGTCTTGGATTTGTTTCCAATCCAGATCCCCTTAGAAAATTTTATTTTCTAAGATTGTTTCTGGAGTCCATGCTTGGTTCAGAAATATTCTTATACATCAGGGGTGAAATCCAAAATTTTTCCCTACCAGTTCTGTGGGCGTGGCTTGGTGGGTGTGGCAGGGGAAGGATACTGCAAAATCTCCATTCCCTCCCCACTCCTGGGGGAAGGATATTGCAAAATTCCTATTCTCACCCAATTCTGGAGCCAGCCAGAGATGATATTTGCCAGTTCTCTGAACTACTCAAAATTTCCACTACCGGTTCTCCAGAACCTGTTAGAACCTGCTGGATTTCACCCCATTATACATGCAATATATATATATATATATTGTGTGTATATGTATAAGAATACCTCTGAATCACATATATATGGTTTTTGTATATATGTTGTGGCCCACCAGCTGGTGGCAGACTCCAACAGTGAGGAGGTTGGGGAGGAACATGGGCCAGTCTTGGAGTCTGAGGAAGGCTCTGATGAGTGCCGTCTGACAGTTATCAGCTGCCTTCGGAGTCGGATATCAGTGGGGCAGAAGAACAGCTGGAGCCTGGTCCCAGTGTGCGCATGCGCAGAGCTGCTAGGAGAAGGAACAGCTAAGGAACAAGGGTCGACTCAGGAGTAAAGCCACAGGTGGATGGTGGATGGCCCCTCCCAGAGGAAATAAACAGGAGCGAAAGGGGAATGGAGTTTGCAGCAGACACTTAGTTCGCTTAATTGGTTAGTGACTCTCAAAGACTCCTTGCCAAGTTTTGAAAATATCGGCCTGGCAGCTCTCCAAGCCAGATAAGGTCTGTGACTGTAAATTCTCCCTTGAAAGACTTTGCTGGATGTGAATGAGAGGAATTCACAGTAACTTAATAAAAAGGGGTTTTTGTTGGGACAAGGAGTCTGCTTCATGCTCTTGGGAAGCCTAGGTCAGAACAATATATCCCACCTCCTCTAAATGGGAAACCATTGACAAATATATTCTTCCGCCTTTAGTTATTCTCTTGATTTAATTTTTTACTCCCCTTAATGATTTTCCAATAATTCCTGGTACATTAAACATCTGTCTTTGCCTTTTGTTTTTCTTCTATAAAGTGCTTCTTATCTTCGAGACCGCCTTCTGCCGCATAGCTCCCAGCGACCGGTAAGATCCCACAGAGTTGGTCTCCTCCGGGTCCCATCAGCTAAACAATGTCGGCTGGCGGGCCCACAGGGGAGGGCCTTCTCTGTGGCTGCCCCAGCTCTCTGGAACCAGTTACCTCCTGAGGTCCGGATCATCCCCACCCTATTGGCCTTCTGAAAAGCAGTGAAGACCTGGCTTTTCCGGCAGGCCTGGGGCCGTTGATCTCGCTGTTGCAATCTGGCGAGATCTGGCCATGAATGGTGTGAATTTTTAATGTTTTTAATTTTTCAATGTCTTTTTATAATGATTTTTTAAATGTATTGTGAGCTGCCCTGAGTCTTCGGAGAGGGGCGGCATATAAATTTAATTAATTAAATTAAATAATTAAATTAAATTAAATTAAATTAAATTAAAAAATTAAATTAAATTAAATTAAATTAAATTAAATTAAATTAAATTAAATTAAATTAAATTAAATTAAATTAAATTAAATTAAATTAAATTAAATTAAATTAAATTGTGCTGAGATCATAGAGGTGTTTTCAGGCAAAGTTTGGGTTTATATCTACTCCATAGTCTCAGTATGGAACTTCTAATAAAATGGTTTTTAGAATCCACATTGACTTTAACCTTATCCCATGCCACGATTGTGGTCTTCCAACTCTCAAAGTTTTTTTGTTTTGTTTTGTTTTGTTTCTCCCCAATATCCATTCTTTCATCCAAACCAAACAACAAGCCATAAAAAAAAAAGTCATTTCGAAGCAGGTAAATCCAATCCCCACTTCTTTCCTTTTCATCTTATAACGCTTTATATTTAACTGGTGATTTCTTTCCCTTGCCGTACAAGTTTCATCTTTGTTTCTAAAGCAATTATTTAAGCAGGTTTTTTTAATTAGCATTTCCAAAAAAGGACTTCAGAAGAGAGAGTGAGAAATCTTTTACTTATTTCTTCCACAGTCTTTTCCCCCCCACCTTAATTGGTTTTAAATGACTGAGAAGTGATTCATGCTCTAAGATCCTGAAACCACCAGCATCAGTTGACACCAACGTTCTCAGAGCCTTGCCTTCTGCAGATGCTATGACAACTCTTCCCTTGGATGTCTTCTGAAGTTTCATGGCATAGTCTAAAGCACTAGGGATTACAGTGGTTTTTCTACAGATGAGCATATAGCCTCGGGATGGGCAAAGATGCCGGTTTCATAAATGCAAGATATGTGCTGTGTGCTTTAAGAATGCCAGAAACAGGACTTCCTAGAAAGTATGGGGTAATCACACCCAATTCAAGAAGGAAAAGGGACTGAAATGGATGGAAATATTCTAGATTCGTCACAGCTATTTGCATAGGATTACAGATCACAAGAAACCATGTAATATGGTTTATTGATCAAAGGATGACCGAATGGGTTCACCCATCACAAGGAAGCATAAACTATGGTTTTCAAGTAAGAATAGAAACAGAAACAGAAACAGAAACAGAAAGCGAGTAGAGTAGAGTAGAGTAGAGTAGAGTAGAGTAGAGTAGAGTAGAATAGAATAGAATAGAATAGAATAGAATAGAATAGAATAGAATAGAATAGAATAGAATAGAATAGAATAGAATAGAATAGAATAACAGAGTTGGAAGGGACCTTGGAGGTCTTCTAGTCCAACCCCCTGTTTAGGCAGAAAGCCCTACACTATTTCAGACAAATGGTTGTCCAATTTCTTCTTAAAAACTTCCAGTATGGGAGCATTTACAATTTCTGGAGGCAAGTTGTTCCATTGATTAATTGTTCTCACTGTCACGAAATTTCTCCTTAGTTCTAGGTTGCTTCTCTCCTTGATTAGTTTCCACCCATTGCTTCTTGTCTTCCTGCCCTCAGGTGCTTTGGAGAATAGTTGGACTCCCTCAACGGTCAATGGATTCCCATTACAGTTCACAGTTTACAAACCATGATATGGTAATAACATTTAGAAGTCCAAAGTTCTCTTGGAGCATTTGACTTAGCATATTTTCCTGAAAGAAAGACTATGTTTTTTCCCCAATAAAGGGGATTATCCAAGATTTGCTGAGAATATAATAGTGCGACTGTTTTTTTTTTCCCTTATCAATTTGTTTCCTTTGCAGTCTTTCTGTCTATAGTGTAAATTTTAATTTAGGATATCTTCCTTGTCAGGAAAGGAACAAAAAGAGAATTAATTGAAATCCAGTACCATGGAGAGTTCCATATAGAACTAGGGAGCGGTCCTCCAGCATTAATCTGGAGCATGTTGATGGCTATTCTCAGGGGTGGGCTGCTGGGGGCTCACAGTGATTTGGGAGAACCTCTAGCTAAGATTCTGTGCAGTTCAGAGAACCCCCAAATCCCACTCCTGGCTGGCCACGCCCACCACACCACGGCCACTCTGCCCCATCCCTCCCAGAAGTCCCCACACAGCCTGTTTTGGATGCAGGTAAGTGCAGGGTTGGGTGGAGGCTCAGGGAAGGTGAAAAACAGGCCTACCAGAAGTTTGGGCCTGTTTCCGGCCTCCAGGGGGGCCTCTGGAGCCTGGGGAGGCCGTTTTCACCCTTCTGGAGGCTTGGGGAAAGCCTCCAGAGCCCGGAGAGGGCAAAAACACCCCCCCACACACACACACACCATGGTGCAGGAGGCTGACTAGGCCATGCTCACCCAGCAACCAGGCAGAGAACCCCTTGCTAAAATTTTTGAAGCCCACAGCTGGCTATTCTCCAGCTGTTCTTCTGCCTCACTGATGTCAGACTCCAGACGCAGCAAAGAACTTCCAGATGGCCTTGGCCCCCTCTCTGCCTCTGATTCAGAGCCCTCGTCCGAGCCTTCCCCAGACTCCAGGATTAGCCCATGTTCCTCCCAAACCTCCTCACTGTCCGAATCTGCTGCCGCTGGCGAGCCAAAACACCATGAGATTCCTATTGCTTTCCTTTATAGAATAATTATACTGAT
Source organism: Pantherophis guttatus (assembly GCF_059756535.1). Taxonomy (NCBI): domain Eukaryota; kingdom Metazoa; phylum Chordata; class Lepidosauria; order Squamata; family Colubridae; genus Pantherophis; species Pantherophis guttatus. The sequence goes on along the minus strand of NC_142074.1, from coordinate 11,170,571 downwards.
GATGCCACCACTGTCTTAACACAATAAATTAAGCTCAAATACACTTTCCAAAGAAATTCCAAAGGAAAAGAGATAGGAAAAGAGAAGCCACCACAGCAAGGAAAAATGACTGCCAGGACAGATTTCTATACGATATTAATCCCAAACTCAACACTACATATTGTTCCTTAGCTCCTTGAAAACTTATTCCAGTTAAGAGCCCAGATGTCTTCATTCCACTATTCTGCACAACCAAAATGGACACCACCAAAATTTCCTTAATATTAAATTATACAGATGAGGCTCCAAAATGCTCCATTAAGTTTCTTTTGAATAATTAATTCCGTCTCATTGGATTTTCCATACACTTTGTATCTGGTATGTGTAAACACATGTTTTTAGCATGTACATTTTAGGGATAACTGCTAGGAGTAAGGAAAAGCTTGGGAATAATGACAAGTGAGGAAAAAAGAGGTGCCATTTTAATGTTTATCTTCCTCTTCCAATGATACTTAAAAGGAGCGATAATGCCTCTGACAACTTTTAAAAAACAATCTGAAAACCGGGCCAGTTTTCCACAGTCGTCTTTGCTTTGCAAAAAAATATGATTAAAATTCCAATAAGTAATACAAATACCGAAGCAGAAGATCACCATTGCTCTCCAGAAGATTTATTTCTATAGCCACTTACCAGGAGAAAGCATTTTAATCAGGTCGCATAACAGAAGAAAAGTGCTCTCTTTGCTAAGGGGGAGAACCTCAGACAAACTAAAAGCATTTGGGGGGTAAAAAAAAAGCTGTAATCAGATGTGAAATGAACTGGCAGTGGAATTAGCATCTAATTGCTGATTTCCCATCTGATCTGCAAACCCATTTAAGTCTGAATGCTTTGATTGTATTTGATTTCATTCTGAAGAAGTCAATCGAATTTCTTGGGGTTACATTTGCATATGTAACTGGTTTGCCTAAGGTTGACTGTATCTGTTGTGGCCCGCCGGCGGCCAGCAGAGCTGGCAGCAGAGTCAGACAGTGAGGAGGTTGGGGAGGAACTTGGGCCAGTCCTGGGGGCTGGGAAAAGCTTGGACGAGGGCTCTGCATTGGAGGCAGAGAGGGAGATAGACAGCAGCGAGGCAGAGGAACAGCTGGAGCTGTGTGGGTTGAGCTGAGAAAAGTGACCCAAAAATTACCCACTGAGCTTCTGTGGCTGAAGGTGGCTTAGAATCTGGGTCTTCTCCAGGGGTGAAATTCACTTACCTTCCCTACCGGTTCTCAAATGTGCGTGCACCACGCATGTGGAAAGCCTTCTGCGCATGTGCAGAGGCTGAAAATCATCGCAAAAAAGGGACGTCATGATGTCTGCATGGGTGGGCTGGGCTTTGTGCAGTTGGCCCTACCGTATTGCGCGATCCGGATAGAACCAGCTGAATTTCACCCCTGGTCTCCTCATTTCTAGTCCAACACTTAAGTTACTACATCACGCTGTGTGTGTATGTGTTGCACTTGGGTCTTGTAAAGATTTCTTACAGGCTATTGAGTGGATAGCAAATCAAGCAGGGAGGGTTGCCAAGAAAAAGTGGAATTATTCATTGCTAACTAGAATCAAATGCTAATGGGAGAAAAGTATCCTTGAAGAGAACCTTGACTTCAATTCATTAGAAGGAGATCAAATCAGTTTTAATTATGCAGTTTTGAAAAACTGCACTTATTAAAATCAATTCCAGCCTGACCTCTTCAAGCTTTTGATATTCCAAGGATGCCTCCCACTTTGACACAGTTGATTTCAACAATGCAGAGCAGGGGTGAAATGCTCCCGGTTCAGACCGGATCGCCTGATCCGGTAGCGATGGTGGTGGGTGGTTCGGAGAACTGGTAGCAAAAATCCCTGCCCCCCTGCCCACGTGCCCAACTGAGCCTCGCAATCATCAGAGGCTTTTTTAAAAAAAAATTAAAAGCATTTTTTCTACAACCTCTTTGGCCGAAGAGGTTGTAGAAAAAATGCTTTTAAAAGCCTCTGATGATCCCAGCTGAGTTGCCTGATCATCAGAGGCTTTTAAAAGCATTTTGTTTTACAACCTATTCGGCCAAAGAGGTTGTAGAAAAAATGCTTTTAAAAGTAAAAAAAAGCCTCTGACAATCAGGCAACTCAGCTGGGATCGTCAGAGGCTTTTAAAAGAAAAAAAAGCCTCTGATGATCAGGCAACTCAGCTGGGATTAACCAGAGGCTCCTCTCAAAATTGTGGTGCTGACCGGCTACAGGGAGCTGCAGCAGAGGATGGAAGAGCCACATGCGGCTCCAGAGCCACGGGTTGCCGACCCCTGATATAGAGAGATGAAGAGACAGACAGAACCCAATATGTCACTTCAGACAATCAGAACAATGGAAAGTTCTTTACATACCAACATGTAGCTTGTTTTTACACAATGATTCTTTCAATATAAACCATTTTACCACAATGCATACAGAAGTGCATTTATTTCTTCTCCCCCCTCGTATGTTCTCCATCAAAAGGAAGTGGGGATAGATTGTGGACTTGGACATTTCCATTGGTACCAACAATATATTGTACCAGTGGTGGGTTTCAACATTTTTTACTACCGGTTCTGTGGGTGTGGCTTGGTGGGTGTGTCATGGCTTGGTGGGCGTGGCTTGATGGGCATGGCAAGGGAAGGTTACTGCAAAATCCCCATTTCCTCCTGATCAGCTGGGACTTGGGAGGCAAAGAATAGATGGGGGTGGGGCCAGTCAGAATTTTTACTACCGGTTCTTCGAACTACTCAAAATTTCCGCTACCGGTTCTCCAGAACTGGTCAGAACCTGCTGAAACCCACCTCTGTATTATACATTTTGCAACTATTTTCAGAGAAACAGGGAAATTTCATTCTGAACGTTCATAGGAAGGGACAGATACATTATCCTTTTCCAGTTTGTTGAATTCCTGGTTTTTGTTTTTTGTTTTTAAATGTTCTCCGTTGACATATTTTATTTTTAAAATATGAAATCTGAGTTAAACGCTACTGTATAGTGAAAAATGTTACATCGAGTCTCAACCTGCAGAGTGATACTTCTGGCTTCTTCCAGTGGTTGTCTTGGATAAAAAAAAGAACACACAAAAAAGTATGATAAAGGATGCTCGGATCACTGTGAAATTCAGCACAAATTATCCCCTTAGGAGGGACTGAGACGTTTCTTAACAGAATTAATTGACCATTTTATTGATTCAGTGAACAGATCTCATGCTAAAACTTATGCATCAATTAACACACTGAGGTGATTTTTTTTTTATTCAAATTGGATAACATTTTAGCTCATATTATAATTGCACTTCAGTCAGCCGTCATCTCCACTGCTGTGAAATTCCTTATTTTCAAAAGCATGTATAGATAAGAACGGAGATTTTTTTTTTCCTGATACAGCATTAGAATACCGAATTTTCTCCGTTCCTAGAGAGGGTAAGTCGGTTGACTTCAAATCAGCTGATAAAACACTTTTCCCCCCTCTTTCAGCCACAAATTATTCACTTTTTTTATACCAGGTCTCTTCATCTCATAATAAGTTTTTAATCACTTGTAATAACATGGATGTTAGTACTGTAAATTGTGTTCATTGTGCTTCATAAATTTTAAGTCACAGTCGTTGCCTCTACTCAAACTTAGCTGACCTTGGAAACCAAATCCAGAATATGGATAAGAAAGTCATAGGCTAAAACGGAAACATTCAATTCCATGAACTGGAATTAAAACAGTTAAAATAATTGTATGTATTTTAAGAATTTTTGTGTGTGCGCGCAAGCCGTTTGAATTTATGTTTCAAAACGATATTCTGCAAAATGAGACAATTTATTCCAAACTACCAAAAAATAATATTCCGAATCGTTTCTTGTCTGCCAGATATTTATAGTAGTGGCCAAAATTGTGGAAACCTTTTGGGAAAAGTGTATTTCCTAAAACTTGCTAATAACACCACTTTTGGGGGGAGTAGTAGTACCCGTAAAATTATACATCAATGGAAAGATAATTTAATCAAGAACGTAATGCAATAACTTTTAGGAAGGATTTGGTATTAGAACAGCAGTTACAGTATAAAGAAGAAAAGTGAAACACGTAGAAAAAATGAGATATACAAAAATTATCACCATGTCAGTTAATACTTCATTGGGTAACCTTTAGCATTAATTACGTCTTTACAATGTCTTCCCATGGAGTGAACCAAGTCTTTTAGTTCTGCAGCTGTTATCATGTGAAACCAAGATTGAATGATTGCTTTATTAACTGGGTTTTATTGCTGGGTCAATTCTGACTAACATGTTTCTTTAGTCGGCTCCATAGATTTTCAATTGGGTTAAGGTCTGGGCTATTCCTAGGTCATTCCAGCAGTGGAATATGATTACCTTGAAACTCCCAAAAAAAGTGGTGTTATTAGCCATCAAACCTCAAAAATACATTTTTCCCAAAAGGTTTCCACAATTTTGGCCACTACTATAGTCATGTCTTGACCATATTCTAATATGTATCAAAGATCCATTTTCATGGCACCTTAATGTGCTCAAAAAAGAGATAGGAAAAGTTTTTAAACCCATCCGTTTTATTTCCCTGTGCTTGCTGCTTTTTTAAGTGATTCTTTAAGTGAACATATTTTTTTCTCCAAGGAAAGTACACATTATTCAATTAAATTATTCCATAAATGGCACGTTAACATGAAATGTATTATTTCAAGGAGAAAAAAGTAAAAAAACAATTCACTTTCAAATATAACATTCGTTTTCATATCCTTAATATCAGAAATTCAGCAGTTTTAAAGATATTGATAAGGCAGATGGATTTCATGTAAACTTCTTGCGGAACAACCCAGAATGACAGTTGGCAAAATATTTCTTTACGTTCAGGTTGTCTGAGGAAATCAATGAACTATAAAGTGCTGTAAATCTTATTGGGTACCTGGAATCTCATATTACACTTTCTGCATCTCTTGAAGTCAGATTGGAAATGTTAAAATTTATCTAAAGAAAGGAATTTATGAAGTAAAATTATCTTGCAAAAACACATGAAAGCTATCAATTTTATCCAAATCTTTGGAATTCCAACTGCCATTTTTGTTTGTTAAAAATCTTGGGTTTTATATGAGAGAAGTATGAAAATGTAATGTTTATTATAGCCAAAAGACCCCTCTTTGGAAAAGTATTGATATAATCATAGAATCATGGGGCTGGAAGGGGCCTTGGAGGTCTATTAATCCAGGAGTCACCAACTGGTGGTCTGTGGACCACTGGTGGTCCATAAAAAAATTGTGGTGGTCCGCAGAAAAATTATTTGCATTTTTAATATTGCACTAAATTAGGGGTCCTCAAACTACGGCCCCTGGGACGGATACGTGTAATGAACATTTGTGTTGCTGCAGAGAGTCTCCCCCTTTGAGGTCTTTTTGTGTGGGTTGGAGGGGGGCAGAAATTCTGACTTGGGGTCTGCTTCAGCCTCCTGGTGTGGGGCTTTGGGTGAAGGCTGGAGGGAAGTGCTGCTGGTGGCGAAGAGCCGGAGGGCCTTGTTCCAGTGGGACTGCCTCATGGCCTGGAACTGGCTGACCATCTCAGCCCGCTGAGCCTTCAGGTGCCGGTACCTGGCCTTGCACTCCCACAGGTTTTCCCTCTGCTTGGAAAGCCTATGCTCCTAGTCCTCAGTGAGGTGCTTCTGCTGAACCTCCTTCTCGATCAGATCCAATTTGAACTGAGCTGCTTTGCCAACTCTTTCTTGTGGTGGCTGCTTAGCTCCAACAACTGCTTCCTGTTGGGGCGTTAAGGAGCCCAGGCAGGGAGGTGAGGAATTGATCACACCCACTCAGTCACATGACCACCTAGCCACGCCCACCCACCCAGTCATTAGGCAGATCATATTAGTGGTCCATGGGATTTAAAATTATGAATTTAGTGGTCCCTGAGGTCCGAAAGATTGATGACCCCTGTTCTAATCCAACCCCTGTCTAAGGCAGGGGTCCTTATATCATCTCGGTCAAATGGTTGTCATGTCTATTTTTGAAAACCTCCAGCGATGGAGCACCCCACAACTCCAGGAAGGTAGCTATTCCATTGGTTAATCATTCTCAATGTCAGGAAATTTCTCCTAAATTCTAGGTTGGATCTACCTCGGATGAGCTTCCACCCATTGCTTCTTGCTATTTCTCTTCATCAGCATTTTACAGTGATAATAAACAAGCCAAATATAAACTGCAGTTTAGAACTGTATAACCAGAAGTGTAGGCTGTAGCCTTCTCACATTATTTTTTCGACTCCTTCAACCTATTTTCCTCCTTAACTCTCCTGTGAGTTGATCGGAATGAGAATGGCTGGTCCAAAGTTTCGATCCAAGATTGTACAAAATTTCTTTTCTTGCCCCAAAGTTACTCGGTGAATTTCCGTGATTCAGTGAGATTTGAACCTGATACAACGCCTTCACCACTAGACCACACTGCTTTCCACTGAATCTAGAGAGGATGATTTCCATGAAGGATGGTGATATGGTGATAAGAATGTCACTTCAGTTACAGGGGCAATGAATGAACCGTTGGGGTCCCTAGAAGTTAAGGATAGATCATCATGGAGGGAAAAAAATCTATTTTTGCGCCTAGTGGGATATAAACTGACGTGAGGGCAGCTAATCAATCAACCAAGAATGTCACTGCAGTCTGTACCTTTCTGAAAACTTAATGTATAAAAAGCTGCATCATAAATCTCTGTATATGGGATATAATATGAAGCATGGTTATTTTTATTTTTATTGTGGGACTTTATTGCAATATGCCAGCTAAACCTTGTTTTGCTTCATGTGAAAGGGTCGGTCCACTCAAGCTTAGGATATCATACTGACAGCTCAGTTTCCAAATCAAAGTCTTATTTTTATCTTATCTCACCAGGCTCAAGGTTGACTCAGCCTTCCATCCTTCCGAGGTGGGTAAAATGAGGACCCAAATTGTTGGGGGCAACATGCTGACTCTGTAAAGCACTTAGAGAAGGATGTAAACTACTGTGAAGTGGTATATAAGTCTAAGTGCTATTGCTATAGTTAACTCTGCCCACTGCCAGCAGTTTGATCCTGACTGGCTCAAAGTTGACTCAGCCTTCCATCCTTCTGAAGTGGATAAAATGAGGACCCAGATTGTTGGGGGAAAGATGCTGACTCTGTAAACCGCTTAGAGAGGGCTGTAAAGCACTTTAAAGCGGTATATAAGTCTACTTGCTATAGCTACTTTCCTTCCTTCCTTCCTTCCTTCCTTCCTTCCTTCCTCCCTCCCTCTCTTCCCTACCCTTCCCTTCCCTTCCCTTCCCTATCCGTCCATCCATCCATCCCAGCTCAATGTTGACTCAGCCTTCCATCCTTCTGAGGTGGTAAAATGAGGACCCAGATTGTTGGGGGCAATACGCTGACTCTGTAAACCACTTAGAGAAGGCTGTAAGGCACTGTGTAAGTGCTATTGCTATTATTTTTGCCTTGCAAACAGAACCTCTGTTCACACAAGCAAGAATTCCTTCTTTTTTTAATCTTCCCGACGTAACGCGATGCATAAAATATTTAAAAGATATGCTAAAACCATCCTTTTATATTAGAATGGCTTTAAAAAAATCAATTAGCATTTCCAAATAGTGCTAATAGCATACATCAGCCCAGCCAGATCTGATTGCACTTAACCAAAAAAAAAAAAAAAAAAACCCCACATGAGAGACTTAAAATTGAATACTTATCACTATGCTTGAAAGAAATTTTGAAAACAAAACCAACTTTTCACCAATCTGCCATCAGGAACAATTTGTGTCTCTTTAAGTCACTTCACATTCATACATGCGCTTCAGTTCAGTTTCAATCAGGCCAATTATTATAAGCATCTATTATGCCATTTTTTCCCCCCTTAGCTATTTCATTACTATGAGATTTTGGCTATTCTGAAAGCTAAGAGAACATAAATACTGTTGTGAAGAAGAAGATACAAAGGAGAATATTTGTAGCTCAGGGTTGAAATGAGGAGCCCTTGGTGTTTTCTGAGCTTGGTTGTTTTCTAGCAGATGTTTCATTACCCAGCTAGGTAATATCATCAGTCCACTGTATGGAAATGTTTGCAAGAAAGCAACTAAGCTCCGAGAGCACCAAGGGCCCTTCAAAAAAAGCCATATATAAGATTATATCATGGATATGGATTACTCAGAGAGGGGAGAACTGAATCAGTGCATAGATTGGCAACATCAGGAACCTATCAATTCTCGCAATCATGCCTCATTGCTAACGCAGGTTCATCTACTCTCATCTAAGCAGTAAGAGGAACATGGAAAAGTAGACAGATTACTTTTATATTCTAGAGAGGGATAGCAATTGGGATTGCAAGGCAAGGATCCAGGAAATGTGATGGAACCCCTGGATATATCCTGAATCTCTCAGGATATATCTAGTAGGTCAGCAGTGGGTTTCAAAAAAAGTTACTACCGTTCTGTGGGTGTGGCTTGGTGGGCATGGCATGGCTTGGTGAGCGTGGCTTGGTGGGTGTGGCAGGGAAAGAATCAGTGGTGGGATTCAAATAATTTAACAACCGGTTCTCTGCCCTAATGATTTCTTCCAAAAACCAGTTCACCAAACTGCTCAGAAAGTTAACAACCGGTTCTCCCAAAGTGGAGAGAACTGGCTGAATCCCACCACTGGAAAGGATACTGTAAAATCTCCATTCCCACCCCACTCCAGGGGAAGGATACTGTAAAATCTCCATTCCCACCCCACTCCAAGGGAAGGTTACTGCAAAATCCCCATTTCCTCCCAATCAGCTGGGACCCGGGAAGCAGAGAATAGATGGGGTTGCGGCCAGTCAGAGGTGGTATTTACTGGTTCTCCAAACTACTCAAAATTTCCCCTACCAGTTCTCCAGAAGTAGTCAGAACCTGCTGAATACCACCTCTGTAGTAGGTTAGACAAAAGCTATCATGCTTTGGCCATGTCATGCGAGCTAACTCACTCAAAAAGTCAATCATGCTTGGAATGATCAACAGAAAAAAGGGAAAGGGGGTATCCTAGTACCCACTGGCTGAACACTATAAAGGAAGACACCAAGATGACTATGGAGGATCTGAGGCAATGCGAGACAGAGGGGCATGGAGATGCTGATCCATAGAGTGGACGAAGGTCAGACATGACTGAATGGCTGATGATGGTGGTAAGATGGTTGTAGCTTGAGGTTGGCAAGATTGAGGTCAGGCCAAGCCCAGAAACAATACCGCAAAATCCAGTAGGGTTCAATCCTTTATTTGCTTACACCTAAAGGACAAAATCTTTTTTTTTTTTTTTTGAAGGCAAAGTGATGGAGCACCAATAATCCAAGCTTCCAGTCTCCAGCCAAAAAGTCCAGGAACCCATCAGTTTGATGGGTCTTGATAGTTCCTAGTTGGAAATCCCAAATCCACAGGATAAGATAAGATAGGGTAGGGTAGGGTAGGGTAGGGTAGGGTAGGGTAGATGAATAGAATAGAATAGAATAGAATAGAATAGAATAGAATAGAATAGAATAGAATAGAATAGAATAGAATAGAGCTGGGAGGGACCTTAGAGGTCTTCTAGTCCAGCCTCCTGCTCAAACAGGGGAATTTATACCATTTCAGATAAGTGACTGTCTAGTCTCTTCTTAAAAACTTCCAATGATGGAGCGCCCACAATTTCCGGAGGCAAGCTGTTCCACTGGTTAATTGTTTCACTGTTAGGAAGTTTCTTCTTAATTTCAGGTTGCTTCTCTCTTTGTTTAGTTTCCAACCATTATTTCTTGCCCTGCCCTCTGGTGTCTTTGGAGAATAATTTGACATAGAGAACAGCTTAGAAAATTGCTTGCTTACGTGGCTCCTCTCGGAAACATAGTCATGGAAATCAACCATTAAAAAAAAAAACAACCAATGAAACAAGATAAATATTAGAATCTGTGTGTCTAATCTACTATTTTGCCACTTGGGAGATTCCACAGCATTACTTAATACCCCTGGCACAATATCACTCGTTCTAGAAATAAATAAGTAAGAAGACAGTTCTCCTTCCTAGGGGGTTGCTTTCCTTTACTCAAGCTCCTTCAGGATGCTGTGCCCAACCAGATAGAAGAGAAGACCGGACAGGAGCACTAATGGGATCCCAGCAGCCGCAAACATGAAAGACCAGCCGTAATAAACGGACAGAGGGGTGTCACCTGGGCACCTTTCGCTTCTTTCCAGTAGTACGTATTTACGGAGATCAGCAGCAAATTCTTTCCACACCACAAACATAAATATGAGCAGGGTAAATAGACATCCTGTTCGACAGAACGAGAGAGAAAGAGAGAGGGAAAAGAAAAATGAGAGAGAGAAGAAAACGTCTACTTCAGTGGTGGCTAGCCTTTTTGCCGTCGCGTGCCAAAAGTGGGGGGAGCGCGGGGGAGGGTCGTGCGCGTGTGTGCCCACACCCATAATGCAATGCCCCCACACACACCTCACCTCCACATCATGGGTGAAATGCTCTCGGTTCGGACCGGATCACCCGATCCGGTAGCGATAGTGGCGGGTGGTTCGGAGAACTGGTAGCAAAAATCCCTGTGCCCCCCACCAGGCCTAGCTGAGCCGCATGATCATCAGAGTCTTCTTTTTTTTTTACTTTTAAAAGCATTTTTTCTACCACCTCTTCCGCCGAAAAAATGCTTTTAAAAGTTTTTTTTAAAAAAGCCTCTGATGATCGCGCGGCTCAGCTGGGATTGTCAGAGGCTTTTCAAAGCATTTTTTCTGCAACTTCTTGGCCGAAGAGGTGGTAAAAAAATGCTTTGAAAAGTCTCTGATGATCACAGCTGAGTTGCCTGATCGTCAGAGAGGCTTTTCAAAGCATTTTTTAAAAAGCCTCACTGACAATCCCAGCTGAGTTGCCTGATCGCCAGCGGCTTTTCAAAGCATTAGAAAAAATGCTTTGAAAAGTTAAAAAAAAAATTGGCCACGCCCACCCAGTCACATTACCACCACCCCCACCAAGCCACGCCCACAGAATCGGTAGTAACAAATTTTACATTTCACCCCTGCCCCGCATGTGCATGTGACTCCCCCCTGTGCATGCGTGTGTGACTCCTGTGCTCACCCACCCCCATATATGCACGTGTGATCCCCCCGCGCTCCCCCAACCCTTACCCCCATGCAAGGGTGCACAACCTCCCCATGGCCCATTTTGGGCCTGGCAAGCCTCCCTGAAGCCTCCTGGGACCTGGCACTGCTCCCCCCCCATTCTCCCTCCCCCCCGTGCATGCACACAAGACCCCCTGCACATGCACGTGCGTCTCCCGTATGCGCCCCGCCCCCACGCCAGAGACCCAAAAATTAGCTGGCCAGCTAATATAGCATGCATTTATATCATGAGTGTATTTTGCTCTTACAGATTTAAGAGAGGGGTAATTGAATTTTGCAATTGGAATAAGTTGAAGAACAGAATTAGGCAAAAGAGAAAAAAAAAAGAATGAGTGTATTTAGCCATAAGGTAGAAAATACTTGCTGAAATATCACTTATTAAAGTGCTATAATTTTGCCAATGGAAAGGAGAAAAATTTGTATCTTGAGTCACATCTTATTAAAAAGAAGAAGCAGAAGCAGATATGGTTAACACAAGTTTTTCTGGTATTATTGTATATAGATATACTCTAAATGTTTTGGGTTGGCAACTATAATCCAGCAAGAAGCAATGTTGAAGAAGTACAAGTTTGTTTCTTTGATAAAGATTTACCTAATTCTTTCTCTAGTTTTTGGATTCTAGTTCTGTTCAAGAAAAATAATATATGGTAGATGAGAGATGATTGATGTTCAGTATGAATTCCAATGAAATTTATGTGGGAAAAAAAATCGGCAAGAGGCATGCGCACATGTGTGGTGGAGCTGAGCTGGGTGATGGATCACATGCCCACAGAGAGGGCTCCTCAGGGTGCCTTTGGCCAAACAATGTCGACTGGCGACCCCCAGGGGGAGAGCCTTCTCTGTGGGGGCTCCTGCCCTATGGAATGAATTGCCCCCGGACATACGAAGGATCCCCGACCTCCGCGCTTTCCGTCGTGCTCTGAAGACCCTATTATTTCAGCAAGCCGGTCTGATGGGATAAATGATTTTAAATTGGGTTTTTAAATGGTTTAATATGGTTTTAATTGGAAGTTTTAATTTTGGCCAAAGATTGAATTGTTTTAATATGTTTTTTTTAATTTTGTCTTGTATGTTGTTTTATCATGGCTGTTCACCGCCCTGAGTCCTTCGGGAGAAGGGCGGTATACAAATATAATAAAAACTAAAAAAAAAACTAAAAAAACTAAACTTAAAAATAAAAGCTTCCTTCAGAATTTCAGCTGAGTAGCAGAATGATCGAATGAAGAAAATTCCACCGAGATTATAAAATGAGCTCATAAATATGAGCCGTATGAATTCATATTTCTACACCTTTGCTTGTTCTCTCTCTTTTTTTTTTTTTAATTTGAACCACGTTTCTTATTGTTCTTGTGAAGCAATCGGGATCATTCTAAGAATGATTATACTATCTTAAATCTTGGTTCTTTTTCATTGCCAAAATCCCTGATCCCACAGACCTGCATAAAATCCTGTTTTTACATTTCTTATATTGATATCTTTGTAGCTTTCTAGATTTCTGAGATAGATTTTTATACATAGATACATACATACATACATACATACATACATGCCAGTACATACATACATACATACATACATATATACATACATACATACATTCATACATACATACTCTTCTCCAAAACTCTGCATTGGAATTTGTTGATCCTGGGTAACTCACAATTTTCCCTCTCCTTTGTCATTTGCAAGATAGATGTTGCTCTACAAATATTGGACCAAATGGATGTTGTTGAAATTTTGGATTTTTTCTTTTTTTAGTGTATCGATTGGTCATCTCTATCTCACCTAGCATTTTCCTTCCGTCCAAGCAAAAACATTTTAAAAACTTGCAAAGCAGGACAAAGATAATGAAAGCCATAAATAAGTAAGTAAGTAAGTAAGTAAGTAAGTAAGTAAGTAAGTAAGTAAGTAAATAAATATCCTGCCACTGACCTTAAATTCACCTAATTCTACTGGTTGATTCTTCAGGGCAGAGTAAGTGAGAACACTTCGAGACTGGAAGAGTTATTTATAAAGCTAATAAAGGTGGGATAAAAATAAACTTATAAAAACGGAAGACAGATATGTTGGGGGCAGATATATAGGGAACAAGGGGGAGAGGGAGATATGTCTTCCTTCATCCTTCCTGTTCTTTCAGAGGCACCCACCATAAACGACCCAAATTTCCCCCAAATTTTGATTTGCAGCCCACCGAGACCCGCAGCATGGATTCAACTTTGCTTTGTGACATCAGCCAAACAGATCCAATATTCTTGTTCCCTTTTTTTCCCCTTTCCAACCCTGTTCTGCCGGTATGTATAAAACGAAACGCACGCGATTAAACTCTTATTATTTGTATCTCAGTGTTGATTCAGGTTAATCGTCTCTTCTGGGGAGAACTTAATGGTGAGAGAACTGAACCATGATATGAAACTTTTCTCCTTTCTATTCTCATCGCAATTGTCAAGGGGCTAAACCAGAAGGCTTTCGAACTTCCAGGGAACCTGCACTTTCATTTCGTGTAAATCGCGCATCTCAACCCTCCTTGCCTGACTTCTGCGGTTCAAAGCCTCACGAAACCTCATTGGCTAATTGCAGAGGGAAATGGGTGAACTCCTGGCTTGCTTTAGAACTCGCGGAATTTATCTATAATTTGCTAATTATAGGGAAATGAACCTCAGTCCCCTTTTTCCCCACCTCCGTGCCTAGCAGAAACTTCAAAATAATGAGATGTTGAGATCTTTCTGAGCAAATTTCGAGAGCGCAAAAGCACGTGAAATACGAAGAGTTTACAGCTGTCACAGTATGGAACTTTTAACTTGTAGAGAACAGCTTTGAATTAAAATGGTAGGCTGTATTTTTCTGCTGATTCCATTTAAACAACCTCTATTCATGAGCTGGAAAGAATAATTGAAGACCGAGTTAGTCGTTACCGTTCAGCCTACTGAGAAGGCTACCTTATCATGAACACACAAACTATTTTCCATTGGGATTGTTACTGTTGTTCGAGGCATATTCTGGGAACGTACCAGAATCCATCACAAAGTTCCAGAAAGGGTGCCTTCAATATTTTGCTAATTGAGACAATGGATTTATAAATCCTGACTTTCATGATGGAGCTTAAATATGGCATACAGAGAGTCCTTGACTTAGGACCACAATTGAGCCCACAATGTTGCTAAGCGAGACTTTTTTAGGGAGTTTTGCACTGTTTTATGACCTTTCTTGCCAGAGTTGTTAAGTGAATCACTGCAATGATTAAGTGAATAACACGGTTGTTAAGTGAATCTGGCTTCCCCATTGACTTCGCTTATCAGAAGGTCACAAAAGGGAATCACGTGACCCCGGGACATTGCAAACAGTCATAAATGTGAGTCAGTTGCCAAGCACCCAAATGTAAATCATATGACCATGGAGCTGTTGCAATGGTTGTATGTGTGAAAAACAGCCACAAGTCATTAGTTTCCAGTGTTGTTGTAACTTCGAACGGTCCTTAAGTGAACTGGGGTAAGTCTAGGACCGTCTGTATCTAGATGACAGCTGCAGAGAAGAAGCAGCATACAAGAGAAGCTTAAATCATCAATATCTAGACAACAGTTGGACTAGGAGACCTCTAAGTTTGCTTCCAACTCTGTTATTCTTTATAAATCTCTCCATTCAGTCTTACCAAGAGAATGATGGCGATAAACAATACTTGGAAATGTACCTCAGGTCTTCTGATAGCAAAATCTCATCTTATTGGCTAATATCAAGGGGAAGATGACTTTGAAAAAGCATCCTCTCTCACCGTAACATGCAAGACAAGGTGAAGACTGGCTGGGAGGGGAGGGGCGAGGAGAGGAGAGGAGAGGCCAGGAGAGGCGCCCCTCAATGTGAGTGACATCGAGTTGGTCACGTCCACCCAGTCACATGACCACCCAGCCACACCCACCTAGTCACATGACCACCCAGCCACAACCACCCAGTCACATGACCCCCCCAGCCACGACCACCCAGTCACATGACCACCCAGCCACAACCAACCAGTCACATGGCCACTCAGCCATGACCACCTAGCCACAACCACCCAGTCACATGACCTCCCAGCCACGACCAACTAATCACATGACCACCAAGTCATGCCCACTGTTAAAATTCTTAAAAAATTTGAATCCAATCACTGGACAACACCCACTCTGTGGCTTACAACCAGTTCATCAGAGATTAAAATATAGGAAAAGCTTCCTCAGGACGATGGAACACTTCAAAGAATTTAAAAGCAGAGAGGACTTATGGAAAGCTACAAAGACCCAACACTGGATGGGACCAACAGAGGAGATGGCACCCGAGTCTGGCAAAAGTTGGGAAAGTAGTAAAGGTAAGTAGAACCCACCCCTGCATTGGTTGGTTGTTCTCACTGTCAGAATATTTCTCCTTATTTCCAGGTTGAATCTCTCCTTCTTCACTTTCCATCCATTATTCCTTCTCTGGCCTTCGGGTACTTTGGAAAACAGCTTGACCCCCTCCTCTCTGTGGCAGCCCCTCAAATATTGGAAGACTGCTATCATGTCTCCCCTGGTCCTTCTCTTCACTAGACTAGCCATGCCCAGTTCCTGCAACCGTTCATCATATGTTTTAGTCTCCAGTCCCCTAATCATCCTGGTTGCTCTTCTCTGCACTCTTTTTAGAGTCTCAACATCTTTTTTATAGTGTGGTGACCAAAACTCGATGCAGTATTCTAGGTGTGGTCTTTTAATTTTATATTTTAATCTTGTATTTTGTATTTTAAATTTGATGTTGTATACTATACCTTAGGGATGCAGTGGCTCAGTGGCTAAGACGCTGAGCTTGTCGATCGAAAGGTCGGCAGTTCAGCGGTTCGAATCCCTAGTGCCGCGTAACGGGGTGAGCTCCCGTGATTTGTCCCAGCTTCTGCCAACCTAGCAGTTCGAAAGCACGTAAAAAATGCAAGTAGAAAAATAGGGACCACCTTTGGTGGGAAGGTAACAGCGTTCCGTGCACCTTTGGCGTTGAGTCATGCCAGCCACATGACCACGGAGACATCTTCGGACAGCGCTGGTTCTTCGGCTTTGAAACGGAGATGAGCACCACACCCTAGAGTCGGGAACGACTAGCACATATGTGCGGGGGGAACCTTTACCTTTAATATACTTTATTTTAATTGTGATGCTTCCGACACAAGCAAACATCGGCTTTCATTGCGTATGTGTGTACACATGGGTGCGAGAGAGAAAAAGACAGAGAGAAAAAAAATGTGAGAGTTTGGAGAAAAAAAGCAGAAAAAATCCTGTGGTTGAATTCTTGAAAGCTCCCTCAGATAGTTCGATGCCCTGGCTTAGACATCTCTCCTTGACATGTGGAAATTAGCCTTTAATGAGGCTGCTTTTTTCCCCCCCTCCTGGATATACAAGCCAAAAGGAAATCCTTGCAAGTTAAGCTTCGTATGTCAAACATGGTTAAGAACATTTGGAAGAAGAGCCACTGGGTCGCTGAGTTACATTGCTTTGCAAGGCAAGTTGGCAACAAAGACAACGAGGAACTTGGTGAGGGAAATGAACCAGAAGCAATCAATATCAAACAGCTTCTTTCAGCTGAATAACCTCCCCTGACTACTCCAAGCAAGATGGTCATTTTTTTTCCTCCTTTACTTTTCTTTTTCACCCTGAAAGAATTCTCCAAAACAATCTCCAGGCAAGGTTTGTTAAAGGTAGCTGGACAACTGCCAGATGGATGTGCTTAAAAATAGCACAAATAATTGTGGTCCAGTCTTACAAAGAAAGAATCCAATGCAATCAAAACTGCTTAAAGGGAAGGAGCGCCATGCGATGACATCTGAAATTCGCTATTTTAATAGGGAAAGAAAAACAGCTTTCTGTTTGCTGACTGATCCAATTTTATGACTTGGAACATGAAGTTCCACAAGTTTTAAAGCTCGGGGGTTTTTTTCCCCTTCTCCCTCCACATTTTGGAAAGAGAAGACCTTTAGTTTGAAGTGGGGGCGAGAATCCATCTATGTTAGAATTGAACACCCCTCCCTCAACAGAGGGGGAGGAATAAGACACCCCTATCCAGGGGTGGGCTGCTAGGAGTTTTTAGGGGTTCGGGAGAACCTCTAGCTAAGATTTTGTGCAGTTTGGAGAATCCCCAAATCTCACTCCTGGCTGGCCCCGCCTGCCCCACCCCACCCCTCCCAGGAGTCCCCCCGCGGCCCATTTTGGATGCAGGTAAGTGCAGGGTGCGCGGGGAGGCTCAGGGAGGGCGAAAAACAGGCCTACCGGAAGTTTGGGGAGGCCGGAAATGGGCCAGAGGGCCTCCAGAGCCTGGGGAGGCCATTTTTGCCTTCCCGGAGGCACAAGGAAAACCTCCGGAGCCCGGGGAGGGTAAAAACGCCCCTCCCTATGATGCAGGAGGCCAACTAGGCCACGCCCACCATGGCCATGCCCACCCAGCAACCGGGCAGAGAACCCCTTGCTAAAATTTTTGAAGCCCACCCCTGAACCTATCTCCAGTCTACAATACAACCCTTGTAGCAGTTCCAAGGAGATTCCACAACCAATTGCACCCTGATTCAGGTGCAGGGCACAGATTAAACCCCAAGTGGCCTCAAGAGTTCTCAGGAGGAGTACTAATGACCAGATAACTGCAAAGAAATACAATCCTCCCATCTCACCACCACCATCCGGTCTCAACTGGTACCTATCCTTCCATCCCCACCACCACCACCATAAGAACTGATGAAGCTTCTTGGATGAGAAGCAAAACGTTTTCTTCTTCTTCCTCAAAGAAAAAGAAAAAAACAGCCCAGTTTCCTTTTGAAGGAAAAAAAAAGCACCTTTGAGACTTTTTCAAAAAGGCATCCTTCCGATTTGGCCAGAATCTGGTTATTAGCGGTGAGTTGTACCATATCCATGCCAACTCCTGCTTCAGATCAATCTACGGAGCCTTCTTGATTAAAATAAAATAAAATGAGAGGGGGATATTTTGAAATATTGCTCACTTGCTCTGGTCTCTGAGGGAATAACATAAATAATATCCTTAAGTTTTAGCTACTGCACATTTTGGATTTCTTGTAAAGAAGTCTTGCAAAATGTTTCTAGATTTATTTGTTTGTTTGTTTGTTTGTTTGTTCATTCGTTCATTCATTCATTTTTATTTATTTATTGAATTTATTTGCCGCCCATGTTGTAACGAACAACTCTGGGTGGTTTCCGACATGAAAACATTAAAATTCTAATAAATAGGTAAAGGTAAAGGTTCCCCTCGCACTTATGTGCTAGTCGTTCCCAACTCTAGGGGTCGGTGCTCATCTCCGTTTCAAAGCCGAAGAGCCAGCACTGTCCGAAGACGTCTCCGTGGTCATGTGGCCGGCATGATTAAATGCCAAAGGTGCACATAACGCTGTTACCTTCCCACCAAAGGTGGTCCCTATTTTTCTACTTGCATTTTTTATGTGCTTTCGAACTACTAGGTTGGCAGAAGCTGGGACAAGTCATGGGAGCTAACCCCGTTACACAGCACTAGGGATTCGAACCACTGAACTGCTGACCTTCCGATCAACAAGCTCAGCATCTTAGCCACTGAGCCACCACGTCTAATAAATACTTATATTTAAAAGAATAAAAATTAAAAGTCCCAATCAAGATAAATATAGTTAAAAGATGGGGCGGGGGAGAACAGGATGAGTAGGGGGAGGTGGGATTGCCTCTTAATTCAACAATCACCTCCAATGTGATGTTCCCCCATTAGAGCCCCAAGCCAACTTAATTTAACAATATTTGGGCAGGGAAGAGATATAGGATAAATCTGGAATTTTGAATAGGCATCTTCATAAAATGGCCGTTGGGTGTGGCAGTCATTTTCCTTGTATAGACCACTCTTTCAGCCAAAAGCAAGTTGACAAGTGTGCTTTTCACCATCCCTTCTAGCCATCCAGCATAGTCTCTATGACCCCAAGAAATTTATTTCTCCTGGACAGGCAACAGTGATTTAAGAAAAATGACTGAGATAACCCCATTCGTATTTCCTTTAAAAAGTCGATTGTTTTTTGTTCCTTTTCCAACTTTTCTCTGTATTGTTGTTGTTTTTTAAGTAAAATCATGGGCATCACATTTCCAGTTCTCTAACTTAGAGACACGAGCAATAAGTAAACTTAGAAGGCATGTAAAAGACATGCCTTGGTCCTTTCCATGGTCATACTGCCAGCATGACTATACGCCAAGGTGCACAGAATGCTGTTATTTCCACCAAAGTGGTACCTATTTATCTACTCGCATTTGCATACTGTTGAACTGGTAGGAGGGCAGGAGCTGGGGCAAGGAACTGGAGCTCACCCTGTCCCATGGAGCTTGGGTCTCAAACCCAGGATGTTAGCTTTCCAGCTGACAAGCTCAGCATCTTTAACCACTGAGCCATCAGACCCCTTCTTCCCTCAACAGTCTGATCCACAAACTACCAAGCGTAACAAAGCATCTTGGGATAACCTGTTCAAGGGGATTAAAAAGCATCCCAGGATAAAAGTCTTCTGGGCAACAAAGAAAAAAAAAGGACCATAACTGAGATTGGGGAGGCCATTAGTAAGGTTGAAGCTCCAGAGTGCTTAAAGATTAGCAGCTTTTATTATTTTAAACCTTTCTATGAACTTTGCCTTTGTACATCTGGTTTTTACCCTGAAGGCTTAACCCCCATCCCTGTAAAACAGTCTGATAATGAGGCCACCAAATTATGGGAAGAACATTCCAGAATATTATTTCAGTGCAGAAAGCTTTGCTTCGGGACTTCAAAGGACAGCCTCCTGATTTCTTCCCTCAGAACTTTCTCTCCAGACAAATTTCCCTCTTGATGAATTATAAGCACTTTCACCTTTCTCCGAGGAACAATTACTGGGATACAAAAGTTAATTACAGCCGATCTGCCATCCATAGCAGATGACAAATAAGGCTCCCCCGTTGCAACTACTGTACCGGATAAGAATATAAAGACAGACAGACAGACAAAATAATTAGCAAAACTACAGTAATGGCTTAGAAGACTAAAATGTGGAGCTGTTTAGTCCGTCTGCTAAATATTACCATGTCACTCTGATTTATTTATTTGCTTTACGGTACGTGGCGCAAAAGAAAAGCATGGAAAGATAGCTGCTCGGCATTAGAAGACAAAATAGAAAGACCTCAACATGGATTAGAGAACAGATGAAAGTATATGATACCATTAAGGTGTCAAACTCAAGGCCTGTGGGACGCATCCAGCCTATGGGGTGTTTAGATCTGGCCCACAGGGCCACCCTGGAAACAGCAAAGGACCAGCCCGTGGTGCCTCTGCCAACGAAAATGGAGCTACATATTTTCATATATGGTGGACATGTAAAAAAATTAAGGCTTTTTCGATAAAAATATGGTGGATTATTCAAAATATTTTAAAGAAAAAGATCAAATTTACACCACAGGTTTTTTTTGTTGGGAATAGTTACGGATTGTACTGTGACAGAGACTAAGTTGGTTTTAAACTTAATAACAGCAGCCAGGTTACTGGTGGCACAGTATTGGAAGAAGGAAGATCCACCTACTATTGAGGAATAGACACTAAAAGTCGTGCATTTGGCAGAGATGGCGAAAATTTCATCATATCTTAAAGACCACTCAAACGAAAGATATATATCGGAATGGAGAAGATGGATTGACTATATTCAAAACAAGTATCAGACTAAGAAGTTTCATATAGCTTATGAGTGAAACATTTTTAATCTTTAGTTTATGTTTATAGTATTTTGAGTTATAAGGAGTTAAAGACCCAGGGAGAATTTGAAGTCAACAAATTGTTAGCATATTTTAGTTTTATGTTTGTGAATGCTATACCCTGAGCTTGTTCTGGGAAGTCTAGGGAGGGGGGTTGGGGGGAAGGGGGAGGGGGAAAGGGTGGGTGGGTGGGTAAGGGAGGTGGGATGGGGTGAGGGTGGAGGGGTGGGAGGGGGGGAGAAAATGTTTGTATCTTTTATAAAACTTTTCACTAAAAAAAAGAAAAAAGAAAATGGAGCTTGGGAGAGCCGTGCACAGCCCTCCAGGGCTCTGATTTTCACTCGCAGAGGGTTGCAAGAGGCCGTTGCAGCAAAAAATGGAGCTTGGGAATCTGTTTTTGCCGACAGAGCGCTCGGGCCGCCACAGGTGCCCCCAACATGAGTGACGTCAAGCTGGCCATGCCCACCTGCCCCCAAGGTCAAACACAAGCCTGGTGCAGCCCTCAATGAAATCAAGTTTGACACCCCTGATTAAGAGAGTCAAAGAATTGAAATGGAAACGGACTGGTCACATAGCAAGAAGAACTTATGGCAAATGGACCAAGGCACTCATAGAATGGATCCCACTTGATAAAAAATGTCCAGAGACCTAAAACAAGATGGAACAATAACATCAGTAAGTATTGCAGGCCCAATTGGCAAAAGAAAGCTCAGGACCATATTGGTGGGAAACATGCAGAAGAGGCCTTCATTCTGCAGTGGATAGACCATGGCTAAAATGATGAGATCCTAGGCCAGGTATGGCTCAGAGATTCTAGGCCAGTTATGGCTAACCTTTTTGCCATCGCGTGCCAGGAAGGGGGAGGCAGGGGGGTGTCGCGCGAGATGCAAGGTGAAGTCTGGGCAACTGAATGGAACTAGCGGAGTGTTTTAATGGCCGGATGCCCTTCCTGTCACCATTGTGGAGTTTTGTTCAGCAGATACATTCTCAGTGTGCCCAGAGAGAAAAATGCATATCTCTACCCAGCATCGAACTCACAGCCTCCTGATTGTGAGGCAAGAGCTCCACCTCTAGGATACCTCTCCACTGTTCTCTAGTAATGTTCTAACACAAATATCAGCTTGGTACCCTCCAAAAGAACAGAAACTTTTCTCAAGTCAAACAATGTTGTCCATGTCTCTTGCAGGCTAGAATGTCTCCAGCTCTGCTTCTTAAGAGTTTTGGAAGAGAAACAATCTAAGCTCTTCAATCTAAGTCAGATAATAAGCTTAAAAGGTAGCGCATTCCCTTTTAGTAGCAAGCAAGCATTATTAGGCAACTAAGTTAAGATTCAAAGCCAACTCTCCATCTAAGGAAGGAGCCAAACTGCTTCCTTGAAACGTAGCTGCCCAAACGCACAAGAACTAGTCTAGAATTCCAGAGCTTTTAATTCCAGCACTTCTTTATTCATTAATAAAATTAATAGAAACGTGCAACTACCTTGGTTATTAAGTGCACATTTTGTTTCAAATCTTTTTCTTAGGCACATTTCAGCGGTGAAATGCTCCCGGATCAGACTGGATTGCCTGGTCCGGTAGTGATCTTGGCCCGTGTTTCGGTGATCCGGTAGCGATGGCAGAGCAAAGCTCGGCCCATCCACCCGGGTGTCATTACTTCCTGGTTTTAACCAGGAAGTAATGTGTTTTTTACCATCTGCGCAGACGGTTTTGCACATGCACAGGTCTGCGTGCGGCGCATGTGCTTCTGAACCGGTAAGGAAGGTAGTGTTGTGGCTCCGTTACCTGAGCCTGTGTCATTGGCAGGAGAGGACTCCGAGAGTGAAGGGGAGGAGTTGGCAAGGCCTCCCTCTCCAGGACCCTCCTCTCTGGCAATGCCTCCGGTGTCCGCCGAAGGGCAAGAGATAGGGACGGGGCCAAGCACATCCACACAGCCACAGGTGGACAGTGATGAGGATAATGAGTCTTGGCTGGATCCCCGGCAGCGTCGCAGAGATAAGCGCGCGCAACAGAAGAAAAGGCGTGCCAGAGATTAGGCTGAATCACTGGACCACACCCCACAGGGTATAAAAGGGGGTGAGGTGGCCATTCAGACTCTGTGACAGACAAAACTAACTACTATCGAGTCACATTGCATCTTTGGAAACAACATTATCAGCCTTGGATTTATTTTACAAACTGGACAATTCTTGACTGTGGGTATTTTGTTTATTGAGTAAAAGTTCTTGGCAAGCAGCTACTGGGATGCTGCCAAGCGTCTTATTGGAAGAATTGGTTGTCTGCCAGTTTATTTAACCCCCGGCTGTCTGTTTGTGTGCGTGTGTGAAACGGGGACAGAACAGGTAAGTAGATTGCCCCCCTGGCATATTTGCATTCTGTTATGCATGCGGTCTCAGGATTTTAGCATTCCAGGTCACTAAAGCAGTGAACACTGCACTGGTCACTTACCAGCAGCCATAAGGAATCCACCTCCAACTTTATAGAATCTCGCATTGACAAAGGGCACACCGCACACCAACAGAAACACACCCACAAGGCTGGCAGTGATGGCCAGGACAATCAGTGCTGTCCAGAATCCCCTGTACACTGTGCACAGAGGGAGAGAGACACACCACAAATTGAGTCAAGCTACACAATTAGAGTACATGGGGGGGGAGGAAATGTCAGTGCAAGGAGATCTAATTTTACCCACAAATGTTTGAAAAAGGAAAAGAGACAAGCTGACATGCATTCTAAATAATTTGGGATTACATTTATGTTGGATGTGAAGTTCCAACGTGTAGAAAGCTTCACATACTTATATCTTTTAGCGCTCATAGTTAAGGCAGATAGTTCAGAATATATAATGGGATCAGAGGTGGGTTTCAGCAGGTTCTGACCAGTTCTGGAGAACCGGAAATTTTGAGCAGTTTGGAAAACTGGTAGTAAAAATTCTGACTGGCCCCGCCCCCATCTATTCTCTGCCTCCCGAGTCCCAGCTGATTGGGAGGAAATGGGGATTTTGCAGTATCCTTCCCCTGCCATGCCCACCAAGCCACACCCACCAAGCCATGCCACGCCCACCAAGCCACACCCACAAAACCGGTAATAAAAATTTTTTGAAACCCACCACTGAATGGGGTCAATATAATGCTATAAATGCTGGGCAGATCATAGAATCAGAGAGTTGGAAGGGAGCAGACGACCTTATACCTTATGAGCAGTGGCGGGATTCAAATAATTCCACCACCGGTTCACCGAAAATGTGAGCATGGATAAACAAAAACAAAAAAAACCCCAAACGTAATTAATCCCAACAAACCTGATTTCTGGCCAAGGAACCCCAATTGCTTGCTGTATACTAGAAAACAAATGGTTGTCTGCGACAACTGGCCACTCCCAAACCCCTTCTATTTATTTCCCAGCCAGAGAGGGGCTGGTTAGCGTCTATGTCTTCTTTTCCTTGAGAGCCGGCTTATTGCTTTCCGTTGCTCTCCTCTCCTCTCTACTCATATGTGCATCTGGGATGGGCCCCATCTGTTCCTCCCCCTCACTCAGCTCAGGCCCCGAAGACAGCTGCCTCTCCGTCTGGGGGAGGACGGAAGGCCCAGGCTCTGCATCTGCCTCTGATTATGCTTCCTCATCAGAGCCTTCCAAAGGCTCTTCCGAAGTTGGCCCAGACTTCCCCTCTTCCTCGTCTGACTCTGCTGCTGGCAGCCGATGGGCCACAACAGAGAGTTTGCATATAGCCATGCACCGGGGTGGGCTTCAAAAATTTTAGCAAGGGGTTCTCTGTTCCGTTGCTGTATGGACGTGGTCATGGTGGTCTCTAGTTGCACAACAGCAGGGGTGGGGTATTTTTATTTATTTATTTTATTTATTATTTTGATTTGTATACCGCCCTACTCCCGAAGGACTCAGGGCGGTGAACAGCCAAACAATTTTTGCCCTCCCCGGGCTCCGGAGGCTTTCCTTGAGCCTCCAGGAGGGCGAAAACAGCCTCCCCAGGCTCCGGAGGCCCTCTGGAGGCTGGAAACAGGCCCATTACTGGCCTTCCCAAACTTCCGGTAGGCCCGTTTTTCACCGTCCCTGAGCCTCCGCGCTTGCCCTGCACTTAACTGCATCCAAAACGGGCCGCCTGGGGACTCCTGGGAGGGGAGAGGAGGGGTGGGCGGGGCCAGCCAGGAGTGGGATTTGGGGGTTCTCCAAACCACACAGAATCTTAGCTAGAAGTTCTCCCGAATCCCCGCGAACCCCCAGCAGCCCACACCTGACCATACATCTTATTGTACATCTTGGCACCATTAATGAGGCCTAGGTATGAAGAATATATTACGGATTCAAGTTTTCCTCAGAACCTACCTGCGGTTGTGTCATAGGAGGGGTGAGGATGAGGCCCAAGCACAATCGGCATTGGAAACAGGTAGGCGTTCATACAGTGCTTAGGATGGGCTTGGCTGGCTGGAGAAAAAATGAGAAATCTGTTTGAATCTCTTTTTCTATAGCACCGAACAGCTACATTTCAATTCTACACATACAGGTAGTTCTCAACTTATAACCATTCATTTAGTGACCATTTGAAGTCCTGAAAAAAAAAAACCATCCTCATGGTCCCATGGTCAGAATCCAGATGTTTAGCAACTGGTTCATACTTATGACCATTGCAATGTCCCAGGGTCACGTGATTCTCTTTTTGCGACCTTCTGACAAATAAAGTCAAAGGGAAAGCCAGATTCGCTTAACAAGCGGGTCATTCAACAGCAGTGATTCACTTAACAACCGTGGCAAGAAAAGTCGTAAAATGGGGAAAAGCTCACTTAACCAATGTCTCACTTAGCAACAGGATTTTTGGGCTCAATTGTGGTCATAAGGTAATTAACCAGGCTTGCTTCTAAAAGGCACAGATGAGAAAATAATATCTAAAATTTATGGATATTTAATAAGGTATAAATTAGAGGAGGAAACAGTGAAAGAAAACATGGTAAGCTGGGCAAGAAATATAGGTCACAATATAGAGTTGGATAGATGGGACAAGCTATGGGCAGAAAATTATAAGATGACACTGTCGATTCCATACAAAGAAAATTTATACAAGATATTTTATAGATGGCACCTTCCTCCGGCACGTTTGGCTAAAATGTTTCCAAACACATCACCAATGTGTTGGAAGTGCAAGACACAAATGGGGACATATTACCATCTCTGGTGGTCTTGCAGGAAGGCACAACGCTACTGGCAAGAGATTAAGAGAATAATCGAAGAAACAACGAGGCAAAGTGTAGAAATGAAACCAGAACTCTTTCTATTTGGAATGACTACACCACAGTGTACCAAGGAGATAAAATATCTTACCATCCACATATTGACAGCGGCACGTATAGTGTATGCTCAGAATTGGAAATCCGAGATAATACCAACAGAAGAAAAAATAATAACAAAAATAAATGAATGTGCAGAGATGGATAGGCTCACAAAAGAGCTCCAAGATAAAGAGAACACTGACTTTTATTTAGTTTGGCAAAAATGGTACACATGGTTAGAAAGAAGGATAGGGCCAACAACATAGGACATTAGGAGAACATAACTCAAGAATTGCAGAAATAGATACATGAGATGAGCCGTAGGATTGTATAAATAAATGGTTAATATGTTTGTAGAAAGATACTGCTGAACTTCAATGAATATATCAAGGTATAAGCAAGTGAATTTGTAAATAGTATGATTAAGGAAAATTGGTTAAATGGACATTAATCACCGATGCGAAGGTTTTCTAGAAGTTAGTCGATTGACTCTTTGTTAATGTATAAGTGTTTACATGTATTTGTGTTTTATGTTTGTTTATGTTAATAAAACTTAAAAAAAAAAAAAAAAACCAGGCTTGCTTCTGTAAGGCAACCCAACTGTTTGCATATTAGGGGCCCAATTCTTCCTTCCAGCTTCCTGACATTCTTTTTTCACTGTTTTTGCCTGGCCTCCTGGGAATTTCAAAAATTTTTGATGGCAACAATGGATGCTGCCTCTTTATGTGCTATAATATTACCTCTCTAATACTCTGCAGCCGCCTTGCTCTTCCTGGCTTCCTGGTCTCTAAAAAGGTCCTGTTGAAGTACCATCCTTGTACGTTGGAGTAACAGCTTTCCTTGGGACTTCAACAGATGGGAAGCCAAGACAGGTGCAGCCTATAAGATGATTGCCTCATCTATTTGGTTATTGCCACACTCACAAACCTCCTTCAAGAATCTCACAATTAAGGTACAGGTGAGAACAAGTAACTGCCTTCATATTACAATGATAGTATCTTCTAAGGATCAACTTAGATCAACCCTCTTATATCTCTTCTTACACAGGCTTGAACCTTTTTCTTTGACACAAAATGATAAGAGAAGAGAAGAGAAGAGAAGAGAAGAGAAGAGAAGAGAAGAGAAGAGAAGAGAAGAGAAGAGAAGAGAAGAGAAAGGAATAGGAATAGGAAGGGAAAGGAAGGGAAGGGAAGGGAAGGGAAAGGGAAGGGAAGGGAAGGAAAGGAAAGGAAAGGAAAGGAAAGGAAAGGAAAGGAAAGGAATAGGAATAGGAATAGGAATAGGAATAGGAATAGGAATAGGAATAGGAATAGGAATAGGAATAGGAATAGGAATAGGAATTAGAATTGGAATAGGAGAGAAGAGAAGAGAAGAGAAGAGAAGAGAAGAGAAGAGAAGAGAAGAGAAGAGAAGAGAAGAGAAGAGGAATAGAATAGAATAGAATAGAATAGAATAGAATAGAATAGAATAGAATAGAATAGAATAGAATAGAATAGAATAGAATCTGGAAGGGACCTTGGAGGTCTTCTAGTCCAGCCTCCTGCTCAAGCACGAGAACCTATACCATTTTGGACAAGTAGCTGTCCAGCCTCCTCTTTAAAAAACTTAATAATCAAATCTAATAATAAAAATATTAATTAATAATGAAATGGAGTTGAAGTTTGTTTTCAGGGGAGCTGAGCTTCTCATGTCACCATTTTCACCTGTGGCTCTTTCGTCCCCCTCCTGTGGCTCCTTGTCCACTGAATCCACTGCTGGCTGGCCCCGCCCCTCTCCCTCTCCTCCAGTCACTCCTCATCTGGCTTGAGAAGGTAAGGACAACAGCGGGGGATGGAGACTCACTCCATATTCCAGAGTGGGAGTCAAGCATTCCTGTACTTGCTATATCTCACAGGCACTTCTTCCAGCCCTTGTTGGTGCTGCACTCATCTCAGTCGTTCAGGGAGACGCACTACTTGGTCTCTGCCCCACCCGACTGCGGCCAATGCTCTGCATCGTAATGGGCTCAAGGAGGAGGAGGGGACACCGTCTCCCCCATTGTGAAGTGCGCTAAATTTAACTGTACTGAGCAAGGCACTGTGAGAGTAGCGGGCAGGCGATGGAGGTGGCAACAGCAGCAGCGTCGGCCGCAGCCAGGTCAAACCAGTGTCTCAGGGCGGAGAGCAAGTCGCGTGTCTCCACAAGCGACCAAAGTGCGTGCAACACCAACAAGGGCCAGTAGAAGTGCCTGCGAGATATGGCAAGTACAGGGGTGTTTTGCTCCCGCTCTGGAATATGGAGCAAGTCTCCATCGCCCACCATCACCCTTACCTTCTCAGGCCAGGCGAGGAGTGATTGGGAGGGGAGGGCGAGGGGCAGGGCAGCCAGTGGTGAGTTCA
This sequence comes from Pantherophis guttatus, assembly GCF_059756535.1. Taxonomy (NCBI): domain Eukaryota; kingdom Metazoa; phylum Chordata; class Lepidosauria; order Squamata; family Colubridae; genus Pantherophis; species Pantherophis guttatus. Next base: position 11,142,089 of record NC_142074.1, on the reverse strand, counting down.
CCAGCAGAGGGACAAAAGAGCTTCATTTATCTGGGAACCTGAAATGACTCCTGATTTAAATATGGTAAAAAGCACCCAAAGAAGAAGAAAAAAGAACATCAGCAAAACAAAAAAAACCACCAACCTTCGCCTGTTTTTGAAAATTGCTCAAGAGGGAGCACACACACAAACAAACACATGAGACAGAGAAAGAGGGATGAGAGAGAGTGAGATGAGAGAGAAAGAGAGAGACAGACAGAGAGGGAGAGATAGAGACGGAGAGAAAGAGAGAGAGAGAAAGAAAGAAAGAGACAGAGAGAGATAGCTGTTTCCCACAGAAAAGAAAACACCAGGAGCCACCAAACCTGGGTAAGCGTGGCTGTGGGGGTGTTATGTGATTGGGTGGGAGTGAGAGCCGTCAAGTTGGCCATGTCCACCCAGGTTTTGTGACTCCCGGTGATTTCTTTTCTGTGGGAAATGGGTCCAAATGGCTCTTTAAGTGTTTAAGATTGCAGACCCCTGGCCTAACCGGATCGTCCATCCCCACCTCACAGCTTCAGCTCCCTTCTAGCCCTGATGATGATACCTAGTTTGGTAATGAAACGTCTGCAAGAAAACAACCAGAGAGTACCCAGGACCCCTCATTTTAAATGAGTTACCATGTTAAGCTATGGTTTGCTTGCTTGCATCATTTCTGAAATAAGGAACATCCTGAGCCACAGTGCATAGTTTACAAACCATAATTCACCCAACTTGCCATGAGAGAATATGGTCCAGGAACTTACTTACACTGGCCTATGGCTCTGTTTAGAAAGCACTGAATTTCCAAGTCGTTCTTCTTTCTATAGTAGTAACTTTCTATAGCACATCCATGCAGTTCAACCCAGGGGTGGGTTTTAAAGTTTTTTACTACCGGTTCTGTGGGCGTGGCTTATTTTGTGGGCGTGGCTTGATGGTCATGTGACAATTTTTTAGGATTTAGCAGAGGTACTGGTCTACCAGGCTTTTAACTGCTTGCAGAGCTGTACCGATCTACTCATTTATTTTTGCAGGCACTGATCTACTCATGTATTTTTGCAGGCACTGATCTACTCATGTATTTTTGCAGGCACCGGTCTACCCATTTATTTTTGCAGGCACTGGTCTACTCATTTGTTTTCTTTTAACACGGATCAGCTGTAGGGCGGCCCTTTGAAGCCCCGCGGCAAGAGTTTAAACAGTTTTTTTTCCCCTCTAGCCATCAGCAGGGACTCAGGAGGCAGCAATAGATTGGGGGTGGGGCCAAATAAAAGGTAACAATAACACGGGGGGGCGGGGAGCAGGGAGGCAGAACATCATATCTTCACCGCTACCGGCTGGGTGGAACCGGGCTGAACCGGGAGGAACCCACCACTGGTTCAACCACACATTAATAACCATGTTGCAGGCTAAGAGAGAGAACAGATGCTTGCTTTCTGCACATTTGCTCAGGAAGCTTGCAATTACAGACCTAATTCAGAACTGATGACTTCGTTGTTCCTTGCATGTGTGAAGCATTAAGCGTCACCTACGCCTTAATTTTCCCAAGAGAAGCAAAATAAAGAATAGAGCTAAAACCTGCTTAATAAAAACACTTTGTACAGATTGCAAAACGTAACCCTTTTTTTTCCAATAGGGGAAAACTTAAGATAGGATTTGGCAGAAAGTTGATTTCTCAGCACAACCTGACACATTAAATACGCACATTTGTCTCTTTTCTAATTGCTTCTCCTTATGTAGCTTTACCACGAAACCAACACAAAAACAGAACTGGGGTTATCAGCATGTTCAGAAAACTTCCAAAAGGAAGAAAAAAAAATATGCCCATGTACCCTAGTTATCAATCGGAGGAAAGAAAAATATATATATATAATACAGCTAATGATGTGGGCCGCCAGTGGATCTGGCAGCAGATTCGGACAGTGAGGAGGTTGGGGAGGAACATGGGCCAGTCCTGGAGTCTGGGGAAGGCTCTGATGAGGGCTCTGTGTCACAGGCAGAGAGGGGGCAAGGGCCGGATGCCAGTTACCAGCTGCCTTCGGAGTCAGACATCAGTGAGGCAGACCAACAGCTGGAGCCTGGTCCCAGTGTGCGCATGCACAGAGTTGCCAGACGAAGGGAACAGCTAAAGAACAAGGGTCGACTTGGGAGTAAGGCCACAGGTGGACAAAGAATGGCTCCAGTGGTGGGTTCCACCCGGTTCCGCCAAGCCGGTAGCGGTGACAATATGATGTCACTGAACTGATTCCGCCCCCCGCGTTATTCTTACCTTTTATTTGGCCCCACCCCCAATCTATTGCTGCCTCTTGAGTCCCAGCTGATGGGCTATAAGGAAAAACTGTTTAAACTCTTGCCGTGGGGCTTCAAAGGGCCGCCCTACAGCTGATCAGTGGTAAAAGGCAGTTTGGTGGTAGACCCGTGCCTCCAAAAATACATGAGTAGACCGGTGCCTGCAAAAATAAATGGGTAGACCAGTACAGCTCTGCAAGCAGTTAAAAGCCTGGTAGACCAGTACCTCTGCTAAATCCTAAAGAATTGTCACATGACCATCAAGCCACGCCCACAAAATAAGCCAAGCCCACAGAACCAGTAGTAAAAAAATTTAGAACCCACCCCTGAATGGCTCCTCCCAGAGGGAATAAAAGAGGAGCGAAAGGGAGTGGAGTTTGCAGGAGACAATTAGTTCATTCCTGCATTCTTGCCAAGTATTGTGGCATCCGAAAGATATCGGCCTGGCCACTCTCCAAGCTTGATGAAGGTCGATAATTGTGAACTCTCTTGAAAGACTGTGGGAGAGGAAAGACTTTTCTGGAGAGGAATTCACTGTAAATTAAACAAAAGGGGTTTATCAGGACGAAGACTCAGCTTCGTGCTGCTGCGGAAGCCTAGCTCAGAACAGTTAATCCTTGATTTACAACAGTGACCATTCAAAATTACGACACTGAAAAAAGTGACTTATGACCGTTTTTTCAGACTGATGACTGTTGCAGGATCCCCATGGATGAGCAAAATTCGGATGCTTGGCTACCGACTCGCATTTATGATGGTTGCTATATCTTGGGGTCATGGGATCTCCTTTTGCCACCTTTCTGGCAAGCAAAGTCAAAGGGACACGGCAACCATCATAAATGTGAGCCAGTCGCCAAACACCCAAATTTTGATCACGTGGCCCTGGGGATGCTGCAACAGTCATCAGTCTGAAAAATTGTCATAAGTCACCTTTTTTTCAGCGCCATTGTAACTCTGAATGGTCACTGTTGTAAATGGAGGACTACCTGTGATCATAATATTGCACGGATTGAATTTTCCACATTTTATCCCCAAGTCAACCTAGTTATGTTTGTTTATTTATTTATTCATTCATTCATTCATTCATTCATTCATTCATTCATTCATTTATTAGTCCAATTTATATGTTGCCCTTCTCCGTAGACTCAAGGCGGCTTACAATGCATTATAGCAATAGCCTGCATACTTTTTTGTATATACCTGCTTATTAGGGCTTTCGACCCCCACCCCAAGCGGTGTTGGTCTATACAAAGTGGGCTTATTGCCCCCCACAATCCGGGTCCTCAATTTACCTACCTCGAAAGGATGGAAGGCTGAGTCAACCTTGAGCCTGGTGAGATTCGAACTCACCAGGCTGAATGTTATATCAGAGGTGGGTTTCAGCAGGTTCTGACCACTTCTGGAGAACCGGTAGCGGAATTTTGAGTAGTTCAGAGAACCGGTAGTAAAAATGGTGACTGGCCCCACCCCCATCTATTCTCTGCCTCCCGAGTCCCAGCTGATCGGGAGGAAATGGGGATTTTGCAGTAACCTTCCCCTGCCATGCCCACCGAGCCACACCCACCAAGCCATGCCATGCCCACCAAGCCACGCCCACAGAACCGGTAGTAAAAAATGTTGAATTGTGTTACTGTGTTATATCCACCGCACAACCACAGCTACTATTTCAGAGTTACTGACAACCTTCCAGGAACAGGATTCCCTCTGGTATTAATGGCCCCAAAGCTTATCGTGACGAAGAGTAATAGGATGAATGTTAAACAAATTAATTAATGATTATCCACTTTGCTTTAAAATGTTTCCCACCAAACGAGAGCCCTTCATAATAAATGGACATTCGTTCGTGCAAAGTGACTAATGAAATTTCTACTGCATTAATTATTGCAACGGCAGAAAGAAGGAGAGGAATAAAAAAAAAAAATAGTCCAGCCAAATGAATTTGCTCTGATCGGTCTCATTAACACAGACAGAAAGAGTAATAAAAGATCTCCTAGTTATCTCGTCTATCTCAAGCCATGGGAATGCGTCTCAAGTGAGGTTTAATTTGATCATTTGACTTAAGGTAATATCCTGTTAAACAATGCATTCTAATAATTAGGCTTAGAAGGGCCTCCATTATTACATTAATGTGCAATCCAGCATTATCTGCGCTTTATCAGCTCTCTCGGAAAGTTCAAGGCAAGGAATCATCTTAGGCTCTGTTGCTACGCTTTGCACATTTAGTTATGTCGGGAGGGTCTATGAAAGGGGTGTCGAACTCGATTTCATTGAGGGCCACATCAGGGTTATGTTTGACCTTGGGGAGGCTGGGTGGGTGTGGCCAGGGTGGGGTGTGGCCAAGGTGGGTGTGGCCAGGGTAGGCATGGCCAGCTCGATGTCACTCGTATTGGGGGTGCCTGTGGTGGCCTCAGCGAGGCATTTTCGGCTGTCCCCGCCTCCTACAGCAGTCTGCCAGTGAAAACAGAGCTCGGGAGGGGCGCGTGCAGCCCTCCTGAGCTCTGTTTTCGACTGCCATGGCCTCCTACAGCACGCCACCAGGTTATAAATCAACACCCAGTCAGCCTGGGCCGGACTAACGCAACATGGACCAATCTTTCACTGTTTCCAGGGTGGCCCCACAGGCCACATCTAAGCACCACATAGGCAGGATCCAGCCCATGGATCTTGAGTTTGACACCCCTGGTCTATGACAATTTACCATGGCCGACTTGCCGCCAACTCAGCGCAGGGCAACTCATCATGGCCAACTCGCTTGGAGACAACTTGCCGCAGAACAAGAGTTACACTAAATAATAAAGAGTTACACTATCGAAGAAATGGTGGAATAGGGTCATTAAAATCATCTGAGGCAGCAGTGCCTCAGATAGAAAGTCCATACAGAGAGTGGTAAGGACAGCAGAGAAGATTATAGGAACCTCGCTTCTCATTATTCAGGATACTGCTTATAAGCGCTATGTGCTTAGAGCTCAAAGCATTGTTAGAGACCCCACACACCCACTTCATGGTCTGTTTCTCCTGCTCCCCTCTGGGAGGAGATTTCTAAGTATTCCTAGCAGGACTTCCAGATTCTGTAACAGCTTTGTTCCGTATGCCATCTGTCTGGTAAACTCACAAGATTCGTTTTTCTTGCCATGTACATGTATACATCCAAACTAAACTATGTTGTTTCTGTTTCATATAATATATGTGGGTATATATGTGGTTTTGTATATATTTATTTATTCTGTCATGGTTATGGTGTATATTGGAGGTAGAGACCCTCTGAGAGCTGTATGCAATCCAGAATGTCAATTGGGGAAGTAGGGTGGGTGGGTGGAAGGAAAGTTCCAAGATGACCTACTGGGGGAAAAAAAAGTGCATACAGTTGGAGTCCTAAAGCAGGACAACCCGGACAGATGAGCGAGAACCTCAAACAGAAGACACCCCCCCCCATTTGAGAGAATATATGATAATGCTGACCAGGGGTGGGCTTCAAAAATTTTAGCAAGGGGTTCTCTGCCCCCAGTTGCTGCATGGGCATGGCCTAGTCAGCCTCCTGCACCACCGGGGGGGGGGCGTTTTTTGCCCTCCCCAGGCTCTGGAGGCTTTTCACAAGAGGGCAAAAATGGCTTTCCTGGGCTCTGGAGGCCGTCCAGAGGCTAGAAAGAAGCCTGTTTCCAGCCTCCCTGAACTTCCGGGAGGCCTGTTTTTTGCCCTCCCCGAGTCTCTGCTGGCACCCTGCACTTACCTGCATCCAAAATGGGCCACATGGGGACTCCTGGGAGGGGAGGGGAGGGGAGGGGAGGGATGGATGGGGCCAGCCAAGAGTGGGATTTGGGGGGGGTCCTCCGAACTGCACAGAATCTTAACTAGAGGTTCTCTCGAACCCCCACGAACTCCCAGCTGACGTTGCTTCCTCTCGTACTCACTAAACCAGAAGTTCCATATAGTCTCTCTGTAATCTTCGCCAAAGAACCAGCATCTCCAAAAGAAACCTTCATGATGGAAGGTCAGGATTCCTTTACCGCCTTCTTTCCAGACTTGCTTTCCATCCTGTTTTCAAAACAAACCAGAACCATTTAGAAATATGGTGCAAACTGTTGAGTTTCACTTGGCACACAAGCTACAGTAGTGGCCAAAATTGTGGAAACCTTTTGGGGAAAGTGTAATTTTGAAGTTTGAGGACTAATAACACCACTTTTTTTTTCTTTTTGGAGTTTCAAGATAATCCTATTCTGCTGTTGGAATGGCCTGGGAATAGCCCAGACCTTCACACAATTGGAAATCTATGGAGCCGACTAAAGAAACATGTTAGTCAGAAGCGACCCAGCAATAAAACCCAGTTAATAGAAGCAATCATTCAATCTTGTTATTATAACATTATAACAGCTGCAGAACTAAAAGACTTGGTTCACTCCATGGAAAGATGTTGCATTACGTTCTTAATTAAATTATCTTTCCATTGATATATAATTTTATGGTACTACTCCCCCAAAAAAGTGGTGTTATTAGCTAGTTTTAGAAAATACACTTTTCCGGAAAGGTTTTCACAATTTTGGCCACTACTGTACATGTTCCTCCTCTTCCTCTTTTGCTGGGAAAATAGTGAAGATGTCAAATAAGAGGCAAGGGTTTGGAAGGGCAGACATCTATTTAGCCATTTGCTTTCTGCAAGGCATGTTCCTAAGTTTTTTTAAATAAAGCAATGCATGAATTAATCCACTGACCCTTACAGGATCGATCAATTAAATCTGCAATATTTCATATGTAAGATTTACAGACTACACACTCTGCGATACAACTGCTTAAGGAAGCATTCTATCTCAAGGGTACATAGAGTATATGTACTTTCTATTTACAGAATACAGATTAACAGAGTTGGAAGGGACCATGAAGGTCTTCTAGTCCAACCCCCTGCTCAGGCAGGAAACCCTATAACCTTTCAGACAAATGGTTGTCCAATCTCTTCTAAAATAAACTTCCAGTGTTGAAGCATTTAAAACTTCTGGAGGCAAGTTGTTCCACTGATTAATTGTTCTGTCAAGAAATTTCTCCTTAGTTCTAGGTTGCTTCTCTCCTTGATTAGTTTCCACCCATTGCTTCTTGTCCTGCCCTCAGGTGCTTTGGAGAATAGCTTGACTCCCTCTTCTTTGTGGCAGCCCCTGAGATATTGAAACACTGCTACCACCTCACCCCTGGTCCTTCTTTTCATCCAACTACACATACCCAATTCCAACAACTGTTGTTTCTATGTTTTAGCCTCCAGGCCCCTCATCATCTGAGAATTAATTTAATTAATTTAATTTAATTTTAATTTAATTAATTCAATTTATATGCCGCCCCTCTCCGAAGACTCAGGGCGGCTCACAATACATTTTTAAAAATCATTATAAAAAACATTGAAAAATTAAAAACATTAAAAACTCATTCACGCCATTCATGGCCAGATCTCGCCAGATCACAAGAGCGAGATCAACGGCCCCAGGCCTGCCGGAAAAGCCAGGTCTTCACCGCTTTTTGGAAGGCCAATAGGGTGGGGATGGTCCGGACCGCAGGAGGTAACTGGTTCCAGAAAGCTGGGGCAGCCACAAAGAAGACCCTCCCCCACGGGCCCACCAGCCGGCATTGTTTAGCTGACGGGACCCGGAGGAGACCAACTCTGTGGGATCTTACCAGTCGCTGGGAGCTATGTGGCAGAAGGCCTAAATTCCCAACTTCTGACTTTTCCTCTCGTTTCCAGCAATATCTTTCAAATTGTGGTCCCCCCCACGAACTTCCAATAAATGATATTTTGGATTTACAAGGTTTGGGGTACTTTTCTCCCTTTACCTCTTCAGAGGAGTGATTGTTGTTCTTCGCTTCAAATCCTCCGCACTTTTCCGTCACCAGCAGCCAGTAATCTGTCCCGAAGGCTACTAGAAAAAGGAAGACGCCGACGACTCCCAAAATTGCAGCTAAAAGGGCTGCTATTTTGATCTTCATGGTGGAAAAGGAAGGGGAAAGAAGGGCTTGAGCCAAGGAGAGCCTAGAAGGGCGAGGCTTTTTAAAAAATAAATAAAGAAAACATGCAGGGGCTGAGTGTGCTAGGAGCTGGTAAGGAGACCTATTTTAAGAATGGGACTGGCAGCGTTTCACGGGTGTATGCATTTCACAAGGCAGTAAGGAGACAGCTCTGGGTTGAGTTTCCAAACAGCTGAGGCATTTCAAGCAGGGTTAGGAATGCTTCACTCCAGAGAACTCATATAGGAAACATGCTTGGGGTTTTCTCCTTCGTGCATCCAGCTAGACAGTCTATTTCAGGTTATATTACAACTGATCCGGATAGACAGACACCACTGCTACTTGCTGTCCAGCAGGCTAGGATTGGCATGCATGTAAAGGCCCTTTTGCCAAACGCAAAGAGATTGGTAAGTTGACACTTGGGATGGGTGAATCTATTGAGTTTGGGCTCCTCCCATTTTTGCAAATGTGTCTCGTTTAGTTTGTCAACTGGATGCTTTTTAAATACATGTCAAAAATTACATTTTATTTATAGACAGACAGACAGACAGACAGACAGACAGACAGACAGATAGATATCCTTTATGAACTGCTAGGGAGTGTCTGTCTCTGTCCTCTTTCTGCCTACCAGACATTCCCAGTCCCACTGTCTCTTTGCTCTCTGGCATAGAGTACCCCCCTCCTCCAAATCCAGACTACATTCTCATAACATTGGGCTGGGCTGGCTTCCCTTGAAGGAGAAAGATGACAAAAGACATCATGTGCTTCAACAAGAGACTCATTTATTGGCAAAGAGACACAATGAACACAGAAAGAGGAATCTCTTAAGATAAACAACACTTTCAGGGGCCCTTAGAACAATTGCACAGGGAAAATCTGAATCTGAGATTCCCCAGTTCTGGCCTCACCTATTGATTCGTCAAGAATTAACATCCGGCATTAGGAAAAAATTGAAGTCTAATATTCTTTCAAGAGAGGTAAGTCCGTTGAATATCACGATGCTTGTTGGGGATGTTCATTGTATAGAGTGTGCCTAGAAGAACATGGCAGTCTGGGGAATTCTGGGAGTTGAAGTCCACATGTATTCAAGTTGCCACAGTTGAGAAACAATGCTCTAAAGCATGGTTCTTGTTTACAATCACTTAAGCAAGGTGTAATTATTGATCTAACAAATGCAGATTCTTGGGTAACCCTACACTGGAAATGAACTCTGCTTCCAATCAGCCATTTCTCCTTGTCAACAATTGGATTTAAGTTGACTGCAAAGCAGTTTTCGCAGACACGGATTGAACCTTCTTCATGGAAAACAAAGCTTCTTCAACTACCTTGAACATTAAGGGATGGGATGGGATGGGATGGGATGGGAAGGGAAGGGAAGGGAAGGGAAGGGAAGGGAAGGGAAGGGAAGGGAAGGGAAGGGAAGGGAAGGGAAGAAGAAGTAGGTTTCAGCAGGTTCTGACCAGTTCTGGAGAACTGGTAGTGGAAATTTTGAGTAGTTCGGAGAACTGGTAAATACCACCTCTGACTGACCCTGCCCCCATCCATTCTCTGCCTCCTGAGTCCCAGCTGATCAGGAGGAAATGGGGATTTTGCAGTAACCTTCCCCTGGAGTGAGGTGAGAATGGAGATTTTACAGTATCCTTCCCCTGTCACACCCACCAAGCTACACCCAACAAGCCATGCCATGCCCACAAAGCCACACCCACAGAACCGGTAGTAAAAAAATTTGAAACCCACCACTGAAGGGAAGGGAAGGGATCAATTAGAATGAATGAAAAGAAAAAAAATATACAACTGTGTGCTACTTCTCCTTAGAAATAATTGGTTGGTCAGTTTCTCCTTCCACGTGCTGAATTGCATCTGATAATCCAAGTGAAATAAAACCAGTTGACTTTGAGCGACCCACTTTCAGTAATGGTTCTTTCCTGGAATGTTTGGCTGTAGAAATAAGGAAAGATAAGCATCCAGTGAGAAAGTTGTGCTGATTTTACACGAGTAAAAGAAAGTGATAAGAATGCCTTCTTAAATGAACAGTGCAAAGAAATAGAAGGAAACAATAGAATAGGGAGGACCAGAGATCTCTTCAAGTAAATTGGAGATATGAAGGGAATGTTTCATGCAAAGATGGGCATGATAAAGGACCAAAATGTCAGGGACCTAACAGAGGCTAAAGAGATTAAGAAGAGGTGGCAAAATTACACAGAAAAACTATACAAGAACGAGCTTAATGTCCCTGATAACCACGATGGGGTGGTCATTGACCTTGAGCCAGACATCCTGGAATGTGAAGTCAAATGGGCCTTAGGAAGTCTGAGCAACAACAAAGCTAGTGGAGGTGACAGTATTCCAGCTGAGCTATTCAAAACCTTAAAAGATGATGCAGTAAAAGTGCTGCACTCAGTTTTCCAGCAAATTTGGAAATCTCAACATGGCCACAGGATTGGAAAAGTTCAGTTTACATTCCAATTCCAAAGAAGGGCAATGCCAAAGAATGTTCAAACTACCGCACCATTGCACTCATTTCACAGGCTAGCAAAGTTATGCTCAAAATCCTACAAGCTAGGCTATGTGGACCGAGAAGCCCCAGAAGTACAGGCAGGATTTCGAAGAGGCAGAGGAACTAGTGATCAAATTGCCAACATACACTGGATCATGGAGAAAGCTAGGGAGTTTCAGAAAAACATCTACTTCTGCTTCATTGCCTATGCTAAAGCCTTTGATTGTGTGGATCACAACAAATTGTGGCAAGTTCTTAAAGAGATGGGAGTACCAGACCATCTTATTTGTCTCTTGAGAAACCTATATGCAAGTCAAGAAGCAACAGTGAGAACTGGACATGGAACCACTGATTGGTTCAAAATTGAGAAAGGAGTTCGGCAAGGCCTGCCTATTTAACTTATATGCAGAGCACATCATGAGAAAGGTGGGGTTAGATGAATCACAAGTTGGAATTAAGATTGTCAGGAGATATGCCTCAGATATACAGATGATATCACTCTAATGACAGAAAATGAAGAGGAACTAAAGAGCCTCTTGATGCGGGTGAAAGAGGAAAGTGCAAAAGTTGGCTTGAAACTCAACATTAAGAAAACTAAGATCATGGCTCCCGGCCCCCTCAATTCCTGGCAAATAGATGGGGAAGAAATGGAGGTAATGACAGATTTTATTTTCCTGGGTTCCAAGATCACTGCAGATGGGGACTGCAGCCAAGAAATTAAAAGACGCTTGCTCCTGGGGAGGAAAGCTATGGCAAATCTAGATAGCGTACTAAAAAGCAGAGACATCACCCTGCCAACAATAGTGTGTATAGTCAAGGCTATGGTTGTCCCAGTTGCAATGGATGGCTGTGAAAGTTGGACCATAAGGAAGGCTGAGCGCCAAAGAATTGAGGCCTTTGAATTCTGGTGCTGGAAAAGACTCCTGCGAGTCCCTTGGACTGCAAGGCGATCCAACCGGTCAGTCCTAGAGGAGATCAACCCTGGCTGCTCTTTAGAAGGCCAGATCCTGAAGAGGAAACTCAACTATTTTGGCCACCTAATGAGAAGGAAGGACTCACTGGAGAAGAGCTTAATGCTGGAAAAGATTGAGGGCAAAAGAAGAAGGGGACGGCAGAGAATGTGGTGGCTGGATGGAGTCACTGAAGCAGTCGGCGTGAGCTTAAATGGACTCCAGAGGATGGTAGAGGACAGGAAGGCCTGGAGGAACCTTGTCCATGGGGTCACGATGGGTCAGACACAACTTCGCGACTAACAACAACCAAAAAGAAACTGGAGCAGGATTTCAGCACCTTTGTCCAGTAAAAAGCATTACCTGAGTTTCTATCTCCCCACCCCATCAAGCAATACTCAGGCCATTGGAAAAAAAAAAAGAAGTAAAGGCAGTATCGATGACCATTTGATATATTTCCCATTTTTTTAAAGTGGAATTCAAATGAGAATGAGGTATTCCAACTTACCAGTCAGGGACCTGTGCAGCTTGAGTTTGGGATCTGTTTCCTCAGTGGATGAGTCCTCTTCCTACAATGAAGAAACAATGCAGTGGAATCGTTAATCACTTAGAAATCATTGCAGGCTAGAGAACTAGAACAGGCTATTGGGAAGGAGGGCGTTTTGGAGATTTGTAGCTCATATGCTAGAGTACATGAGTCAGATTCAAAGCCTGAAAGGTTTCTAACTGATTGATAACATCATTGATTAAGTTCAAGGATCACCATATGTTTTTTAAATTCCAATCGGATAGATCTTTACTACTGGAGTTGGAAAAACTACCCCAAACACCCCCAGCCTCAATATTTTAATCAAGAACATTGAAATTTCATATATTCTGGCAATTTTACGGAAATTCTGACGTTAGTTACCTTTCACCTTTTTAAAACTATTTTAAATTGCTGCTGAGACTCCGGGCGGCGAGGGACGATTCTGCTCCTGCAGAACAAGCCGGCTGCAGGAAACTTAAAGCGAAAGCACCAGCTTTAATAAACAGCGAAATTACCTGAATCCTGAAATTTGGAAACGCAAGTATTAGCACTTTGTTGACTTTTCAATCTGAGAAAATGCGAGTGAGTGAAAGTGCTTTGAAAAAACATGGCGCCTAGCTTCAGAGTTAACGAGCCAGCGAGTGTGGATTGGTGAAGTTACTTTGTTTTGCTACAAAGTTTCCAAGTTGCTACTAAGCTGCCTTGCTTGTTACAAGAGAAATAACTCGGAAATTTTTTCCCTTTTCAATATTGGACTTTGCTTTATTTTAACCCTTGTTTGATCAAATCTGGGGGACTTTTTTAGAAGTCTTTGTGCAGGAGGGAAAGGAAAAGGAACCTCCCTCTTTGGAAAACCTAGATCACGAGCCAGGATGGCTTCAAAGAAGCAGGAAGGGAAGGCATTAGGGGGGGGATCCCCCACACACAAACAGCAAACGCAACTTCCCCCTGCTCAACAGTTACAAACTCAGAAAAAAGAATTTGATGTGGCAGATTTAAAAGAATTTATTTCTAAAACTTTGGATGATAAATTTCAAGAATCACAACAGGAACTTCAAAAATCACATCAGGAATTTTTGCAGGAAATTAATGAAATTAAAGACATGGTGAAACAGAACCAAATTATGGTGACCAAAAAAATATCAGAAGTGGCGTCTGGCCTGGCAGATTTTATTGGGAAAGTTGATTTTAAAGTTGAAGAATTTAAATCAGAAGTTAATGTTAGGATGAAAGACAATGATTATAAAATTGATGAAGTTGACAATAAAATGCAGAGAATTGAAGATGAGATTGTTATGATACAATTCCGGGCGATGGAATTTGCCATACGGCTTCGGGGAATTCGAGAGGAGGAAAGACAGGACTTGAGACAAGTTTGCTCTGAAGCCCTGGCTAAGATTCTACAAGTTAATCCTGATTTGGTATTTCATAAAATAGATAAAATTTACAGAGTGAACTCTTGGGTGGCCAGGCAAAGACAATTACCCAGAGATGTGGTCATATACTTTACTGAGAGAGAAATTAGAAATGATATCCTGCAAAAATCTTTCCACACCTCTATACAAGTGGGGGGCTCACGGCTTGTAATTTTTAAAGAGTTACCTCCTAAAATGCTGAAAGCTAGAAAAGAATTTGGTTTTCTTGTTAAGGAATTGAAAAATTTACAGATACCCTTCCGGTGGGACGCACCAGCTGGGGTAATTTTCAGATATAAGGGAGAAGGATATCGGTTGAATACCGTGGAGAAGGCGCAACACTTTTACAGTACTATTCTTATGGAAAGAACACCATCTCCACGTACATCTACAGTTCTGGAGATTAAGGAGAGTGAAGAGAGGCAATTGAAAGAACAGTCTAAGCAGGAATTAGAAAACGTGCAAGGTGCAGAAGGAGGTATTCTGAGTGAGCCATCGCTGGATTCTTCTCCAATTTTGGATTTGATTCAGTTGACTGAAGTTAAAGATCAACGTATAACTAGAGCTCAATCCAAGCTACTTAAACAGAAGCAACAACAACAACAGGAAAGACAAGACAAGAAGGCAGTTAAGAGCACTGCACAAGAGACTGGCGCTATGGGAGGAGCGAGATCGAAGCTTGTGGATCAACTTCAAGCATATTGCTCCGCGCTCCATGAAGAGGTCAATGACCTTTAAGTGTTTATCTTGGAATGTCAATGGGTTGAATTCAGCACAGAAAAGGAAAAAATTATTTACATATTTGAAACAATTTAATAATGATATAATATGTTTACAAGAAACGCACATTACAACTCAAGATCAAAAATATTTGATAAACTCAAAACTAGGAGCACATTATATATCTTCAACTTCGCAGAAAAAGAATGGTGTGGTTATTTATGTAAATAAAAAATTAACAGCAAAAGTTATAGAAGTAGATCAAGATGGTAGATTTGTAGCAATTGAATTGTTTACAGCAAATGGACAAATTCTTTTGATTGGAATTTATGCTCCCAACCAACAACAGGATTATTTCTACAAGATGTTACATACTAAAATATTGCAATGGGACTACAGATCTATTTTAATTATGGGAGATTGGAATGGAGTAATTGATTCTAAATTAGATAAAAAGAGCTTGGCAAAGTCTAGAATTAGATTACCACAGACCTTTTTTGATATGAAAGAAGATATGGAACTAAAAGATGTTTGGAGAATACATAACCCAAATGAATTGGATTACACTTTTTTTTCTGATAGACATAGATCTTTTTCTAGGATTGATTTTATCTTGTTGTCAAATGATCTACTTGTTAAGACAAAAAGAACAAAGATTTTTCCAAGAATTTTGACTGATCATAGTCCTGTATGGATAGAAATCGAGATGGATAAGGTTGAGAGACGTTCTTGGAGATTAAATGAGAACCTGTTTAGATATGAAAAAAATATAATAGAACTTAAAAAGCATTTGAAAGAATTTTTTGAAATAAATTTGAATAAAGGTACCCCAGTTGAAATTGTTTGGGATGCAAGTAAAGCTTATATGAGAGGGGTACTTATCTACATGAATTCTAAACATAGACTGTTCCGACAAAAGAAAAGATCTGAGTTGGAAATGGAAAGAAAGAATAAAGAACAGTTACTTATTAAAAACCCAACAGATGAAAGAATACGAAGTGCTATAAAACTTTTGAAAGATCAATTCCAAATGCTTATGGCGGAACAAGTTGCAACAAGTTTACAATACGCGAAGCATAATACATTCTGCAATGCTAATAAACCGGGCAGATGGTTGGCTTACACATTGAGGAAAAAACAAAGTATACGGACTATTGATAGTATTGATATTGGAGGGAAAGAAATCTTTCAACAAAAACTAATTAAAGAAGCTTTTGTGGATTATTACACTAAACTATATGCCAAAGATGAGGTGCAGAATGGACTTATAGAAAAATATTTAAAGGATAAGAGAGTTACAAAAATTACTGATCAACAAAAGGAAAGAATGAATTATCCTATAACAGAGGAGGAGATAACAGCAGCAATTAAACAGCTAAAAACAGCCAAAGCTCCTGGCACGGATGGTTTGACTGCAGTGTACTATAAAACTTTACAAGCTGAAATGGTGGGACAACTTAGAGATTTATTTTGCAATATTCAACAAGGGGGTAAAATACCCCCATCCTGGACAACTGCTTATATATCTTTGATACCAAAAGAACAAGTTGGTCCTAAAAAACCAGAGAACTACAGACCAATATCTCTTTTGAATACAGACTATAAAATTTACGCGAAGGTATTAGCCAACAGGTTGATGCCAGTAATCCAAAAGGTGATTCATGAGGACCAAGCGGGATTTATTGAGGGTAGATACATGAAGGACAATGTAAGGCAAGTAATAGACTTATTGGAATATCTTGATAAGAATAAACAGATTTCTGCAGTGCTGGTCTTTTTGGATGCGGAGAAGGCCTTTGATAGAGTGGATTGGAATTTTCTACTAAAGACTTTAAAAAAGATGGGCTTTGGGGACCAGTTTACACAGGCAATCTCAGCAATTTATCAAGAGCAAAAAGCACAGATTATTATTAATGGAAGTTTGACGACAGAGTTTAAAATTGAAAAAGGAACAAGACAGGGATGTCCGTTGTCCCCACTTTTATTTATTTTAACATTGGAAGTCTTGCTAAATACAATACGGGACTCAAAAATTTTGAAAGGCATAATGATAAGGCAAGAGGATTATAGAATAAAGGCATTTGCAGATGATCTGGTGGTTACCCTATCACAACCAATGGAATCAATAATCTTGATGAACGACATTATACAAGACTATGGTAGAGTTTCAGGTTTCAGAGTGAACTCAAAAAAGACTAAAATGATAGTCAAAAATATGACACAAGATCGTAAATATGAGTTCGAAAGGAGGGCAGGTTTTGAAATTGTACCTAAGGTAAAATATCTTGGAGTTCAGGTTGCAGAATCAAACATGAAATTGTTTCAAAATAATTATGAGGTGTTGTGGCGAGAGGCTCAGAAAGACATGGAGACTTGGAAAAAGCTGCAACTGTCTTTACTTGGAAGAATAGCAGCAGTTAAGATGAACATTTTGCCAAGATTTCTGTTTTTGTTTCAAATGATTCCGGTGCTTAAAAGTGACAAACAACTGAAAGTTTGGCAAACTGGACTTAATAAGTTTGTTTGGAACGAGAAAAAGCCGAGAGTGAAATTGAAAATTATGCAAGATGTTCCAGAAAGAGGAGGCCTTAAACTTCCAAACCTACAGTTATATTATGATGCAGCAGCTTTAACTTTAACAAGTGATTGGTTTGGAAGTAAAAAGGCTGGAATATTGAATGCAGAAAGTTTTGATCTTGAATTTGGATGGCATGCTTACCTATTTTATGATGACAAAGTTGATAAAGTATTTAAAAGTCATATACTTAGAGACTCTTTGATGAGAGTTTGGAAGAAGCACCGACTCAAATGGGATTATAAAATACCGCTATGGCTGGATCTTGGTCATACCTTGTGGAATACAAATATAATGTCACTCGGGGGGTTTTTATACAAAGAGGTTCTTTTTACAGATGCGGGCAGATGGCAGTTGAAGACATTGCAGACACTGTTGGACGAAGGGATTAATTTAACCTGGTTACAATATAATCAATTACAACTGAGATGGAAAGAGGACCAAAAAACTGGTATTATGTTGCATGAGGAAGAATTGGTTAGACATATAAGAGAGAAAGGTCCAATGCATATTAAAAGGCTTTACAATGTTTTGCTAGAAAGGGATTCAGAAACGGAATTAGTTAAAGATTGTATGATTAAGTGGGCACAAAATTTTGAAGAACCAGTGATGTTGGAAACATGGGAAAAAATTTGGGTTCAGAATGTTAAATTTACACAGTCGCAGAATTTGAGGGAAAATTTCTATAAAATGTTTTATAGATGGCATCTAGATCCTAAAAAGTTGTCATGTATGTACCCTAATGTTCAGCCAAAATGTTGGAGATGTGAATGTTTGGATGCTACGTATTATCATGTTTGGTGGACCTGTAGGAAAGTTAAGGCTTTTTGGATAAAAATATGGTGGGTCATGCAGAATGTTTTGAAGAAAAAAATTCAATTTTCTCCACAATTGTTTTTATTGGGCATAGTTAAGGGTTTTACACGGGATGAAACAAAATTAATATTGTATATGATAACAGCAGCAAGATTGTTGATAGGTAAATATTGGAAGAATGAAGCTTTGCCTACTATCGAGGAATGGACTTCGAAGATGGCCAGTTTTGCAGAGATGGCGAAGATTTCAGCATATTTAAAAGATTGTTCACAAGAGACTTATGAATGGGAATGGAAAAGGTGGATAGAATATGTTCAGAACAAATACCAAATTAGAAAGTATCAAATAGCTTTTATTTGAAAACAATGTATTAGAAATATTTTAATATAAAGAGACAAAGAGGGAAAATTATGTAGGGGGAGGGATGGGTTCAGGTATATATATCAGTGTTATTAGTTATGAGTACATAACAGGGAAGTCCGGGGGGGGGAGGGTTAGGGAGGGTTAGGGAGGACGGGAAGTTTGGGGAGGGAGGTGGGGGGGTGAAAAAAAAAAGGGGTGAAAATGTAATTGTAAAACTTTTGCAATAAAAAAAAAAAAAAAAACTATTTTAAATTTATTTTGGAAAACAGTATGGTTGGAACTGAGGATACTCAAAAGGTATTGGTTAAAGACAACTTAGGATAGGATGCTTGCTTCCAGAAAAGGAGAGTTTTATGCCTTATCTTTGCGATCCTTTCTGACTTTAAAAGTTGGCAATGTTCTAAAGATTGTTGCTCATTTAGTTACATAGCTGTATTTCTCTACTTATCACTGAACCACAGTGGCACAGTGGTTAGAGTACAGTACTACAGGCTACTTCTTCTGCCTGCCAGCTGCCTGCGATTTGGCAGTTCAAATCTCACCAGGCTCAAGGTTGACTCAGCCTTCCATCCTTCCGAGGTGGGTAAAATGAGGACCCAAATTGTTGGGGGCAAAAGGCTGACTCTGTAAACCACTTAGAGAGGGCTGTAAAGTACTGTGAAGCGGTATATAAGTCTAAATGCTAATGCATTTAGTGGTATATAAGCAGGGGTGGGCTGCTGGCAGTTCACAGGGGTTTGGGAGAACCTCTAGTTAAGATTCTGTACAGTTCGGAGAACCCCCCAAATCCCATTCCTGGCTGGCCCCACCCACCCCCACCCCTGCCTTCCCAGGAGTCCCCACGTGGACCGTTTTGGATGCAGGTACGTGCAGGGCATGTGTGGAGGCCCAGAGATGGCGAAAAACAGGCCTATCGGATGTTCGGGCCTGTTCCAGAGGGCCTCCGGAGCCTGGGGAGGCCATTTTCTCCCTCCCGGAGTCTTGAGGAAAGCCTCCGGAGCCCAGGAAAGGCAAAAACGCCCCCAGCCATGGTGCAGGAGGTCGACTAGGTCACGCCCACCATGGCCACACCCACCCAGCAACCGGGCAGAGAACCCCTTGCTAAAATTTTTGAAGCCCACCCCTGTATATAAGTCTAGGTGCTATTGCTATTGCTATCCATTATCTATGGTTTGCTGTACTGCCAGGTGAAGACAGACCCAAAATATGCAGAACCCCCATGTCATCAAGTCAGCGTCAACCTATAATGACCATGTAGATGGATCTTCTCCAGGATCTTCTCCCCAACTTGGCCCTTTAGGGTTCTGAATATTTCACCCATCAATACTGTAATCCAATCCATCCATTCATCATGCTGCTTATAATCCTTTTTCTCTTTCCTTCCATTCCTTCTTTTCCTTAACTTCTCAAGGGAGCTGGGTCTTTGCATAGTGTCCCTAATATGATTTCAGCTGGGTTATTTGTGCCTCAACTTGGGCTGGGGCAGGGGGGCCAATTATGTTTGTACTGCAGATGTGTTTGTTTTAGTAATACAAACAAAGTCCAATCTACCTTGGTTATAACCAGGGGTGGGCTCCTGGGGATTCAGCAGGGTTCTGGCAATCATCTAGCCAAGGATTGCCAGGGTTCGGCGAACTCCCAAATGCCACCCCTGGCTGGCCATGCCCACCCCACCCCAGCCCATTCATCATTCCAGTGCAGGGGCTGTGTGGAGGGTCTGGGAGGGCAAAAAATGGGCCTACTGGAGGTTCCAGAAGTCCAGAAACGGGCCTGTTTCTGGCCACCAGAGGGCATCCAGACCCCGGGGGAAACAATTTTCGCCCTCCTGGAGGCTCAAGAAAAGTCTCCGGAGCCTGGGTAGGGAGAAAAATGGGGCTCCCGGAAGTTCCAGAAATCTTGAAACAGGCCTGTTTCCAGCCTCCAGAGGGTGTTCGGACCCAAGGGGAAGCAGTTTTCGCCCTCCTGGAGGCTCGAGGAAAGCCTCCGGAACCTGGGGAGGGTGAAAAATGGGCCTCTCGGAAGTTCTGAAAATCCGGAAACCGTACCGAAAACAGAAACTGGCCCGTTTATGAGAAGGTAATGTTTGGCTTTGGACCAAGTTGCGAAAGACAGGCTTGTTAGGTAGATAGACTCTGTCCTTTTGATGAGCTCTAATCTGCATTCGTCAAGAACTCCTGTTAGCAGGTTGAATGCTTTAAGATGCCTGTAGCATTGCCAAGACTGAAAGCTGTTGTCTGATGGATGTACAGTCTGGCAACTAGATTCCTCGCAGCCAGGTGAACTCAGTGGTGAAAATCAGTGGTGAAATCCAATTTTTTTTTTACTACAGACTTGGTGGGTGTGGCTTGGTGGGAGTGGCAGGGGAAGGATACTGCAAAATCTCCATTCCCTTCCCACTCCAGGGGAAGGATACTGCAAAATCTCCATTCCCAACCCACTCCAGGGGAAGGATACTGCAAAATCTCCATTCCCAACCCACTCCAGGGGAAGGATACTGCAAAATCTCCATTCCCAACCCACTCCAGGGGAAGGATACCGCAAAATCTCCATTCCCAACCCACTCCAGGGAGAAGGATACTGCAAAATCTCCATTCCCAACCCACTCCAGGGGAAGGATACCGCAAAATCTCCATTCCCAACCCACTCCAGGGAGAAGGATACTGCAAAAACTCCATTCCCACCCCACTCCAGGGGAAGGATACTGCAAAATCCCCATTCCTACCCCACTCCAGGGGAAGAATAGTGCAAAATCCCCATTCCCTCCCCACTCCAGGGGAAGGATAGTGCAAAATCTTCATTCCCACCCCACTCTGGGGCCAGCAAAAGGTGGTATTTGCTGGTTCTCCAAACTACTCAAAATTCCCGCTACCAGTTCTCCAGAACCTGTCAGAACCTGCTGGATTTCAACCCTGCATTAACTTTGGATACCTCCCAGTCCAGTTTTTCATGTTGCTTTGTTCCTTTATTTTCTTGCCACAAAAGAACCCCTTGCTCTTTCCCTTGGTTTGATTCTGTCTCTCGTCAAAGTGGACAACAGGTTTTGCCACTGTAAAGAAGTTGAATGGCTCCTTGAGAAGGATAGCCAAAGGGATACGGCAACAACAACAAAACACACACTGAGATAAATTGTTCCTAAGCAGCAAACACCTCCAGGTAATAACATTTCGTAGTCTCTGATGCTGAAAAGGTCAACAAGGACATTGAAAAGTGTGTTTTGTTATGTTTTCCTTGGTTTTGAGAACACTCCAAGTGTGACATTTATCTTGCAATGTGCTTTCTTCACTTGAACTGTTCTTTGTCCACTGACAATGGCTTGGAAAGAAATTGAGTTTACCTGAGGTTTTTTGGCCTCAAAATCAAAGCCAACATCTGAAAAGAAGAGTACCACATTCTTAAACTGGCATGTATGTGGGCATGCATGCTTTTAAGTCAGTGTTGACTCCAGGCGGCTTCCTGGACAACTTCTTGGCAAGGTTTTTCAAAAGTGGCTTGCCATTGTCACCTTCCTAGGGCTGAGAGAGAGTGACTGGCCCAAAGTCTCCACCTGGATCCGTGTTTAAAGGGGGACTAGAATTCAGATATATGGGTCCTAAAAGACAGAAGGTCCATCACTGGAAGTCTTGTTTGATCATCCTCCTCATCAGGACTATTATTTTAATTTAGCAGTATGAGTATGGGTGTTATTATTAGAATTATTAGGACTGGATCTGTTGTTTTTATGTAAAGTAGGCAGTTAAACCATGAACTTGGGAGAAAAAGATATTTACTTCATTCTCTGATTTACCTCATCCTTTGCTGTCATCAACTGCTATTAAGCTCACTGAGAAAATGAAGATGCATATAAATACTTTTCTCTCAGTTTGTGTGTGTGTGTGTGTCTCCCTCTCTGTCTCTCTCTCTCTCTTTCTCTCTCTGTCTCTCTCTCTGTCTCTCTGTTTGTGTCTCTCTGTCTCTCTCTCTCTTTCTCTCTGTCTCTCTCTCTGTCTCTCTGTTTGTGTCTCTCTCTCTCTCTCTCTCTTTCTCTGTCTCTCTGTTTGTGTCTCTCTGTCTCCCTCTCTGTCTCTCTCTCTCTCTCTTTCTCTCTCTGTCTCTCTCTCTGTCTCTCTGTTTGTGTCTCTCAGTCTCTCTCTGTCTGTATGTGTCTCTCCCTCTATGTCTCTGTGTGTGTGTGTGTGTCTCTCTCTCTGTGTGTCTCTGTCTCTCTCTCTCTCTCTCTCCGCCTGTCTCTCTCTCTCTCTCTCTCCGCCTGTCTCTCTTTCTCTCTGTGTGTGTCTCTCTCAGTGGTGAAATCTAATTTTTTTTACTACCGATTCTGTGGGCGTGGCTTGGTAGGCATAGCTTGGTGGGCATGGCAGGGGAAGGATACTGCAAAATCCCCATTCCCACCCCACTCCAGGGGAAGGATACTGCAAAATCCCCATTCCCACCCCACTCTGGGGCCAGCCAGAAGTGGTATTTGCCAGTTCTCCGAACTACTCAAAATTTCTGCTACCGATTCTCCAGAACCTGTCAGAACCTGAATTTCACCCCTGGTCTCTCTGTCTCTCTCTCTCTGTCTCTCTCTCTCTGTCTCTCTCTCTCTGTCACTGTCTGTCTCTCTGTCTCTCTGTCTCTCTGTCTCTGTCTCTCTGTCACTGTCTGTCTCTCTCTCTGTCTCACACACACACACACACACTAGGGAGAAAAACCAGGACTAATGGCAGCTTTGGGAAAATGCAGTAGTGAGGATAAGACTAATAGCTTTCTGCATTTCTCAGTGTTGCTTATCCTTTCAAAATTAGAGGGCTCCATCCATGAAAACCTGTGCTTAATCAGATAAAACAGAGAAAGCTTCCAGATAATTTCTCCCCCCACCCCCACCCCCACTTACATCCTTGTCAAAAGAGAAAAGAACAAGGCATGAACTAGAAGCTAACAACTAACATGACAAGCCGGCTCTAGCTCAACTTCTGTCCTTACCACAAAGACAGAAGTTTTACCCCCCAAGTAATTTATCTTGGTAATGGATTTTCTCAGAATTGGCTTAGACTCACTGAGTATATAATACAATAAAAGAGGCAGATGAATTATTGTGTCATCTAGTCTTCATGTTGGGTAAAAACATTTTAAATTTGGCGTCATCTTTCCTTGGAGTAAATGTGTAGTATTTACTCAAAAGCTGCCTACCATTTCGGGAAAGTGTTCTTATCCTGCAAAAAGGAGATACTATTTTCCTACCACCCTTTTCCAAAGTGTTTTGTACTTTCTAAATTGCTGGGAATTGATTTGTGGCTGGTTTTATTGGTGCAAGATGGTGGGAAATGGTAGCAATGTTTTTTTTCCCCCATTATACTTATATCTCTCCTTCCCACATACGCACACTCTGCAATCAACTAGATTACCCAGTTTTCTGATTTTAAAAAAAAACACAGCACGGACAGAGTTCTGTGGCATTGATTTGAAGTCAGGGGAATGTGGATTGCTAGAGAAAGGATTGCCCATTGAAAGGTAGGATACTCTTAGAGCTCCCTTGGACAAATTGTTAATAAATAAGTATCGGAATATCACATTCTACCTATGAAAATTGCATCAACATTCCCTTTTGCATTAGTCATGGGTTATTCTACCCTTGGACTTTGAAGAAGCAGGATAGAAGCATTGAATGCTTTTCAATTTTGATATTGGGGAAGATGCCTGAGAATACCATGGACAGCGAATCTTTATTTCTTTCCTTTCCTTTCCTTTCCTTCCCTTTCCCTCCCTCCCTCCCTCCCTCCCTCCCTTCCTTCCTTCCTTCCTTCCTTCCTTCCTTCCTTCCTTCCTTCCTTCCTTCCTGTAATAAATTCTTGTTCAGTTTGCTCAGGAAGAGCCTTGATAGTACAGTGGTTTAGTGCACCCTGTTATTAACACAGCTGCCTGCAATTTCTGCTGGTTCGAATCTCTCCAAGGCTCAAGGTTGACTCAGTCTTCCATCCTTTCTAAGGTAGGTGAAATGAGGACCCAGTTTGTGGGGGCAATAAGCTGACTTTGTATAAAATATACAAAAGTATGAAGGCTATTGCTTAACGCATTGTAAGCTGCCCTGAGTCTCCGGAGAAGGGCGGCATATAAATCAAATTTAAAAAAAAAAGGAAGGAAGGAAGTGGGGGAGGGAGGGGGAGGGAAAGGGAAGGAAAGGAAAGGAAAGGAAAGGAAGAGAAGGGAGGGAAGGGAAGGGAAGGGAAGGGAAGGGAAGGGAAGGGAAGGGAAGGAAAGGAAAGGAAAGGAAAGGAAAGGAAAGGAAAGGAAAGGAAAGGAAAGGAAAGGAAAGGAAAGGAACCAATGAATCATCAAACAACTCAACTCAGATTTCTCACTTGAGGCACACATGACCGTGTTCAAATTATCATATTTTGGACACATTGCATAAAGACCCAGCTCTTTGCAAAAGGCTCCAATCCTGGAAAAGTAGAAGGAAAGAGAAGAGGATGAGCAGCATCCAGAAGGATAAGGCTACCACTGGAGGAACAGGTTAAGTACAGATCATCATGGACGAAATCTATCTATGTGATTCAGGGGTGAAATCCAGCAGGTTCTGACAGGTTCTGCAGAACCGGTAGTGGAAATTTTGAGTAGTTTGGAGAACTGGCAAATACCACCTTTGGCTGGCCCCAGAGTGGGGAGGGAATGGAGATTTTGCAATATCCTTCCCCCAGGAGTGGGGTAGGAATGGGGATTTTGCAGTATCCTTTCCCTGCTACACCCACCAAGCCACACCTATAGAACCGGTAGTAAAAAAAAATTGGATTTCATCACTGATGTGATTACTAAGAATTGATGATGACTTCATAGCATACAATCAACCAGTCTGTTCCAGAGCTGGTAATGCAGGGAGGAAATTTGGGCATTATGGAAAATGGGTGGACAAATCCCGCTTTACCAAGTTTTCTACTTGGAAGCCTGGAAAAAAAGAAACTTCCTAAGAATCTCTCCAGTCTGATCAGCAGCAGCATCACAAGTTAAAAAATAACAAACAGTAACTAAAAATGGGAGAGAATCTCAAGTGATAATAAAAGTTTATATTGTTAGATGATTTTATTATACTGAATTGCATATTTACTTCCCCTTTTAGATTTGGATACAATTTTCATCCAAAAATGCCATGCAATCCTTAATTAATACAAACAGCTAACAAGGGTTCAGTGGGTGGATATTAAGAAAGAAGTCCTTCTGATGTCCCAAAGCTGCTTTTTCAAGAGGCAACTGAACTTTTTGAACTGAAGAAGCTTCTTGGATGAGAAGTGAAACATCTTCAAGGAAAAACAAGTCCCCCGTTGCCTCTTGAAAAAGCACCTTTGGGACAGCCGTGACTTGGATGGCTGAGAAACTCCATGGACAAATCCTTCAGATATAACAAAAGCTCTGACCATACTTCATATTCCTAGCAATGGCCCAGAGATGGTATTCAGCCGGTTCAGACCAATTCACTTGAACCGGTAGCAGAAATCACCCACGCCAGCTTTATTCCATCCTATTTAGGCAAGTTTTTGAGGCCTGAAGCATGCGCGGAAGGCACGTGCGCCTGCAAAGAGCCTGCGCGGAAGGCCAGGTGCATGTGTCGACATACACGCACATTTGCGAACTGGTAGGGAAAGTAAGTGAATACCAATCCCTGCATAATGTCCCCATTTGTGATTTTTCTTCCCAGGGAAAGCTTGGGAACTCATCAGACATCAGGACATCTGTCTAATCCATGTATGTTTGATTAAACTTACATTTACTCTAAATCAGCTCTGTCATACTGAGATTATCTGGAGTGCCTAAAATGAACTGAATTTGGGTGATCAAATTTCCATGGGCTAAGTCACATTAGGAACAAGCCGGTTTGTCTTTTCTTTCTTCCCTATCACAAAAAACAAGGCTCCAAGTTTTTTATTCGAAACTGAGGAAAATGATGAGCAGATTTGGACAGGTTAAAGGTTAAGGTTCCCCTCACACATATGTGCTAGTCGTTCCCGACTCTATGGGGCGGTGCTCATTTCCGTTTCAAAGCCGAAGAGCCAGCGCTGTCCGAAGACGCCTCCATGGTCATGTGGGTGGCATGACTCAATGCCAAATGTGCACGGAACGCTGTTACCTTCCCACCAAAGGTGGTCCCTATTTTTCTACTTGCATTTTTTATGTGCTTTCGGACTGCTAGGTTGGCAGAAGCTGGACAAGTAACGGGAGCTCACCCCATTATGCAGCACTAGGGATTCGAACTGTTGAACTGCCGACCTTTCATTCGACAAGCTCAGCATCTTAGCCACTGAGCCATCGCATCCCAGTTTTGGACAGGTTAGGATATTTTTTAAAAATGGCCCAAAGTCGAATCCTTGCATGTTGCAAAGCTAGTAATTAGATTTCTTTGACTCAGATGGAATTGAAAAATAAAGTTAATAAAAGATCCTCGCAGCTTGAGAGAAGGGCATCCCTGAGCAGAGAAAATACTTCTTCATCATTTAGGACAATGGAGGGATTACCCAAGCGCTAATTTTATTGTTGAGTTATCACTTAGTATTTGCTGTTTTCAGCCAATGATTTCCACCTTAAGTGCCCTATGCCCTTCCCATCCAGAAGGTTAACTGATAGATTCACATTTAACATGCCTTTCCAATTTTTAAAATTATGTTTCTCTTCGCCTCTCATCCTTCCCTCCCCCCACTTCTTTTTCTCTTGTAAATGTAATTATATTGGCTCCATCTTGTGGGCAAATAAAAGATAGACTTTGAAATGAAACTGAACCTGGAACTGCCTTATTCAGCTTTAGATCTCTTTCATACTAGCAAGCCGCACCAGCTATTAAAACATTATTCAATTATTATTCATTATTATTTCAGCATGGTAGGGATTAAATGGCTCTAGAAGGCAATGTCAACAGCAAGACATCTAGAGCAGGGGTCTCCAACCTTGGCAACTTTAAGCCTGGCGGACTTCAACTCCCAGAATTCCTCAGTCAGCCATACTGGCTGAGGAATTCTGGGAGTTGAAGTCCAGAAGTCTTAAAGTTAAAGCTAGGAATTCTGGGAGTTGAAGTCCGCCAGGCTTAAAGTTGCCAAGGTTGGTGACTCTTGATCTAGAGGGCACCAGATTGAGAACATTCCTACTTAATTTTTTTTTAATCTCCCTTATTTTTATTCATTAAAGTCAATGGCTCAGTCAATCTTCAGGGAAATGTACAACGCTGAAATATTTCTTGAGTCTTATCTTTATCACAAGGGAGAAAAAAAAGTTATTGAGCCATTTTGTTTTCATTCATAACGGGGCTCCAACCCACTTTCTGTAATTCAAAGGTGCGGATAGAGAAAGAAACTGGGGGGAGAATTCCTTCACATCTCTCTCAGAAGACAAGTGCTCCAAGAAGGTTTCATTTCTTCTCCTGTGTGGGGCAGAAAGCAGCCCCACTGAGGAAAAGAGCCTGGGACCTGGGAGAAATTCCCAACTGAAGTCTCCCCTTACAACAGGGGTCTCCAAATTAGGCAACCTGAAGACTTCTGGACTTCAACTCCCAGAATTCCTAGCTTTAACTTTAAGACTTCTGGACTTCAACTCCCAGAATTCCTCAGCCAGAATTCCTAGCTCTCCTAGGGGGAGAGAGAGACATAGAGAGATACAGAGAGAGAGGGAAGGAGAGAGAGGGAGGGAGAGAGGGAGGGGAGAGAGAGATGTCTCAAAAGGATTTTGTGGTTCCTGGTGTTTTTAAACAACTGATTCTCTACTGTAATGACCAGCTGGGTAGGCGTGTCTAGGGGGGGTCATTTGACTGGTAGAAGTGAGTGACATCGAGTTGGCCACGCCCACCCAGGTTTTGTGGCTCCCGGGTTTTTCTTTTCTGTGGGAAACAGGTCCAAATGGCTCTTTGAGTATTTAAGATTGCAGACCCCTGTCCTAGACCCCTAGAGTTCTTTAACAGATGGGGTCTGCTAACATACCTTCCCTGCCTGACGTTAAGATGATGGAGATATGACAAGCATGATAGCTGCAAATCGCTAGGAAGATTAGCAGACTAGAAAAGCAGACCATTTGGGCAACCCTCTTTAGCTACTTCAAGGGACATCATAATAATAGAATAGGTAGAATTAGTGGGACATAATAGTAGAGTCGGTAGAATTGGTTTGACTTGCTGTTTTGCTTCTGTAAGAATTGCTTTGCTAAGAATTGGAATTGCCTCTGCCATTTGCTTCTACCAGTGATCTCACTTCTGTTATCTTGTTTTTCTGTACAACTCAGAACCTGGTGCAGGTTATGTTATGGCTTGGCAGGGTTACATGGGGCAAATACCTGTGTTGCTAAGCACCCAGCCCTTCTGTTGCTAAGCACACAGCCCCCCTGTTCCTTGCTGCACAGCCAATGCAGGGCTACAAGAAAGGCATAGGCCAGGGGGCCCGAATTGGGTACTAAACTGATGTCTCAGAAGGTGTAAAAGGACGCCATACCTTCCCCAAGGTGTGCCCTTCCTTACATGCACCTTGTCTGTATGTTCATGGAATGGTCTACCCAGCCTTTTGCTTTGATCAAAATAAATGATGATTCTTTCTCAAGCTTTTGCTTAAGTTCTTCTTTGGATTATTGTTGACTTAAGCGTACCGTTGAACCTTACACTACCATATCATAAATACATGCAGGAGGACCATATTCCACCCAAGAGAATATCACTAAAATTCTCTTCTCAGTTGAAACGGGCTACAAAGCAAATTCTGACACGGGATGAAAACTGCGAGTCAGGAAGCTTGGAAACTTCAGCCCACAGAAAATGCTGAGTTATCCGAATCTTAATCTGAATCTATCCTCCGCAATCTCATAACCATTGTACCTCCTTGCTGAGATAATCCAAGGCACTCCTCTCGGGGCAGATTTGCAAACTTTTGTGCCTGAGGATGATGATTTCTTTGACTTGCTCCACTGGTTCTGCTTCCCAAGGAAGTGTGTGTCGATTATAGGCTGTCACCTGGTCATGGGAATGTAAACAAAGCAATATCAATAATATTTATTTATTTCTCTTTCTTTTCTTTCTTTCTTTCTCTTTCTCTTTTTCTCTTTCTCTTTCTTTCTCCCTCTTTCTTTCTTTTCCTTTCTTTCTCTCTTTCCTTTCCTTTCTTTCTCTGTTTTTCTCTCTCTCTCCCTCTCTCTCTCCCTCTCTCTCTCTCTCTCTCTCTCACTTTCTTTCTTTCTTGGTCATCTAGTCTTCCTGATAGGCAAAGTGGAAACATTTTAAATTCGGGCTCTTCTTCCCTTTGAGTATATATGTAATATTTACTCAAAAGCTGCCTACCATTTTGGAAAAGTGTTCTTGCAAAAGGAGATACTATTTTCCTACCACCCTTTTCCAAAGTGTTTTGTACTTTCTAAATTGCTGGGAATAGATTTGTGGCTGGTTTTATTGGTGCAAGATGGTGGGAAATGGGAGCAATGTTTTCTCCCCCATTATATATCTCTCCTTCCCACATACACACACTCTACAGTCAGCTAGATTACCCAGTTTTCTGATTAAAAAAAAAAAACACAGCACGGACAGAGTTCTGTTGGCATTGATTTGAAGTCAGGGGAATGTGGATTGCTAGAGAAAGGATTGCCCATTGAAAGGTAGGATACTCTTAGAGCTCCCTTGGAGAAATTGTTAATAAATATCACATTCTACCTATGAAAATTGCATCAACATTCCCTTTTGCATCACTCATGGATTATTCTATCCCTGGACTTTGAAGAAGCAGGATAGAAGCATTGAATGCTTTTCAATTTTGATATTGGGGAAGACTTCTGAGAATACCATGGATGGCTAATCTCTTTCTTTCTTTCTTTCTTTCTTTCTTTCTTTCTTTCTTTCTTTCTTTCTTTCTTTCTCCCAATGAAGCTAACTCATCTACTGACTGTAAGTTGTCTGCGAAAGGCTTTGTGGATATTTGAGCTGCTTTCATCTAATTCAATGGTCCCCAATCCTGAGAGCCAATAAATACGAACAATCCTGGTGGGTATTACAGCTGGTCTGTAATTAGAGCATTTTCATTCAAAATAATACAGAATAGCCAAGTTTTTGGAAGGCCTTAACATTCTCACATGGAGTACTGTAAAGTTTGAGAGCAAGAATGCCAGCATTTCAACATTTTAGGCAGCAACACCAACATTCTTCAGGCCTTGGGAGATTTCAGCTGTTTAAATTAACCAGAAAACCTTTGTATTTAATTGAGGGGACTTACAAAGGTAATGTAAGACATTCACATTGCTGTGGTGCTTAGAGAGATAGTAACTATTGGAACTGGAATTTCTATCGCTAATTAACACCGTTGTAAAGTGCAACTTCAATTGCAGCTCTAGCAGTGAAGGTGACTTAGCAATCATATGACTCTAGTGAAGGACCCTGGGTGCTGTCTGAGCTTGGTCGTTTCTTGCAGACATTTCATTACCCAACTAGGTAACATCATCAGTGCTGGCAGAGGGAGAGGTTGGGGGGAAGGAGGAGGAGGAAGACTGTGGTGCTCTCTGAGCTTGGTTGTTTCTTGCGGACATTTCATTACCCAACTAGCTACCATCATCAGTGCTGGCAGAGGGAGAGGTTGGGTGGGAGGGAGGGAGGGGAGGAGGAGGACTGTGGGGTCCTTGGTGCTCCCTGAGCTTGGTTATTTTCTTGTACACATTTCATTACCCAACTAGGTAACATCATCAGTGCTAGTTGACTAGCATTCATGATATTACCTAGTTTGGATAATGGAATGTCTGCAAGAAAACAACCAAGTTCACTGAGCACCGAGGAGGACCCTTCATTTCAACCCTGAGCTACAAATATTCTTTATTAATACATGACTGTAGGGACGATGTGATAGTCTGTTCTGCCCCAGCTACGGATCCCAGAGAATGCAGCACACACAAACTAGGAACCAAACTCAATTTACTTCCAAACGTAGTTTTTTTACAAATGCCGGCTGTTAACTAAAACGTCCTTAACAACCTGCCAGAAATTCCACAGAAAGATAAAGTCTTACGAGAGTTGGCAAAAAGCCCAGAAGCAAAGTTCGCAAAGAAAATCCAGATTCAAATGATCCTCGAGCGAACATGCGTTGTTTCCTGCAGCTTTTTTAGAAGCTGTGTGCAAACTTAAATAGGCTAAGGGAGTGGCCAATTAGCCCCAAGCCTTACTCTCGAGGAGACCTCCTCCTGAGTAACCACTCCTGCCTTTGGGCAGCTCTGCGTGCGCGTGCATTGAGAAGAGGCTCCCCCACTTCATCCTCTTCACTTAAAGAAGCCTCTGGAAGTTTTGAAGGCCCTGGCTGAATCCCTGCCTCTGGCACCACATCTTCTTCAGCCTCTTTGCTGTCCGACTCAAGCGCCGACTGCACAGGCTGCTGGTGCAGCACCACACCAGCCTCCTTGTCGTTGGGATCAGCAACAATCTGCACAGGCCACTGGCAGGCCACAACATAGTCAGAACTTCAAGGACTGGACGTAAGTCCCACTTGTTCAGAGTTGTTGTAAATTCAAACACTTACTGAATGAGTGATTGTTAAGCAAGGATCACCTGTATATTAGTCATTGTCAGTATAAATAGAACATCTGTAGCTCAGCTGAATTGTGGTGGATTTGATTCTTTCTGAGCTTGGTTGTTTTCTTGCAAATGTTTCATTACCAAACTAGGTAACATCTTCAGTGCTAGAAAGAAGTGAGGTTTCTAGCACAAATGATATTACCTAGTTGGGTAATGAAAACAACCAAGCTCAAAAAACATTAAGGACCCCACAGCACCAAATCTCCAGCTTAGATGAAACTCCTTCAAAGCTTTCATTGATTTTTTTCCCCCCTTCCTGGAAAATATTCTGATTGGAGAAAGATCTCACCATCCTCCTTGTTTTGTACAAGTTCTTTTCCAATATCTTCTGGATGTCATTCACCTCGTCTTCACTGAGACTCTCAGTGTCATCCATTATGGTGACAGGATTGTCCTTATTGCTAGAAGGGGGTGGGGGGAATGAGCCATTACAGAAAAGGGTTAACATTCATTTATAAGTCAATGGACCAGTAGGTTTTGAATTCCAAAAGAGCATCAAAGCTTGAAATTCTACTGTCTCTATCAAAACAGATGGAATGAGCCATTGTAGTTTAAGGTACTAGATTAGACTTTAAAGAATGCCAACTCAACTAAACCTTCAACCACCAAAATTTTTTGGGGTCAGTTAGACCAGTGTTTCCCAAACTTGACCCTTTGAAGATGTATGGACTTCAACTCCCAGAATTCCTCAACCAGGCATACTGGTTGGGGAATTCTGGGAATTGAAGTCCATGCATCTTAAAATAGCCAAGTTTGGGAAACACTGAGTTAGACCAACTTGTATCTCAAGGTTGTTTTGAAGACAAAATGGAGAGACCCAAGTAAATCTCCTTGAGAGTTTTATCAAACTCTCAAACAAAAAAAAGTTTCAAACCCTGCACCAGTTAACAGCGGTGTCCCCCAAGGCAGCATTTTAGGACCCACACTTTTTATACTTTACATAAATGACCTTTGCGATCATATAATAAGCAGCTGCGTCCTCTTCGCTGATGATGGAAAACTATTCAACACCACTGACAATGCTGTTTCTCTACAAAACAACCTTGATTATGTGTCAGAATGGTCAAACAATTGGCAACTCCAAATCTCAACCAACAAATGTCTGTCTTACACATTGGCAAAAAAAAATCAGAACACCAAATACAATCTGGGCGGGTATGACCTTGTAGATGACCCTCACTCTGTCAAGGACCTTGGAGTACTCATCTCAAATGATCTAAGCGCCAGAGCTCACTGGAACAGCATTGCCAAAAAGGCATTAAGAGTTGCCAACCTAATCTTGTGAAGCTTCTTCTCCAGTAACATTGTATTGCAAACTAGGGCATACAAAACCTTTGCTAGACCAATTCTTGAATACAGCTCATCTGTCTGGAACCCGCACTATATATCCGACATTAATACAATTGAGCGAGTCCAGAGATATTTCACAAGAAGAGTCCTCCACTCCTCTGCTCGCAACAGAATCCCTTATGCCACCAGGCTTGAAATTTTGGGCTTGGACAATCTAGAACTATGCCACCTACCGTCTCACCTAAGCATAGTACACAAAATTATCTACTACAATGTCCTACCTGTCAATGACTACTTCAGCTTCAACCGCAACAATACACGAGCACACAATAGATACAAACTCAAGGTAAACTGCTCCAAACTCAATTGCAGAAAATACAACTTCAGTAACAGAGTGGTCAATGCCTGGAATGCACTACCTGACTGTGATTTCTTCCCCCAAACACCCAAAGCTTTAACCTTAAACTGTCTACTGTGGACCTCACCCCATTCCTAAGAGGTCTGTAAGGGGGCATGCATAAGCGCACCAACGTCCCTCTCCTACTGTCTCCATTTATTCGTACCCATTTACTATGTTCATATTTATGTTTATACTTATACCTGTTATCTTTTACATGTTTGACAAAATAAATAAATAAATAAATAAATAAAAGAAATATTAATAACTAATAACCAATAATCAATAATCAATAAATAATAATTAATAATTAAACAAACAAATAAATAAATAAATAAATAAACAAACAAACAAATAAATAAATAAATAAATAAATTGTCTGTGTCTGTGTCTGTGTCTGTGTGTACCAAAATGAAAAGGCAATTTCACTGTGTCAACTGAGGAAAGGAAGGACTCACAGCAATGCTTTACGAGTTGGTCTCCATGAAAGCTGACCTGCTTCAGCTAACTGAATGGCACGCTTCCTCTCCAATTTCTCATGCAGGAGGACAATACTTGATTTGGGTTGCTTATATTCCCGGAGCAAATATTTCTGCAAGTGTTTGCTGTTGAAATACTCTAATCTGCCCAGAGAGGAAAAAGGAAAAGAAAACCAGAGTCAGAAACAGAGAAGGAAAATAACTCATTAATGTCACTCGTTTAAGAAGAGGTACGCTCTTGGTGTGCACCAGCTACTTTAGCACAACTTTGGGGAACACATGTGACCTGCTTGGTGTTTTATTAGGTTAGATTAGATTAATATCAATCAGATTAGATTAACAGAGTTGGAAGGGATCTTGTAGGTCATCTAGTCCAAGCAGGACACCCTACACCATTTCTGAGAGATGTTAGTCCAGTCTCTTCTTGAAAGCTTCCAGTGATGAAGCTCTCAAAACTTCTGAAGGCAACGTCTGTTCCATGGGTTGATTGCTCTCACTGTCAGAAAATTTCTCCTTATTTCCAGGTTGAATCTCTCCTTGATCAGTTTCTTTAACCATTCTTTATATGTTTTAGGGAATGGAGAGGGAAGGTGGGAGAGAAGAAAGAGGAAGAGAAAAAGGGAGGGAAAAGGGAGGGAGGGAGGAAAAGAGGGAACAGAGAGGGAAGGTGGGAAAAGAGAAAGAGAAAAAGGGGAAGGAAAGGGTGAGGGAGGGACAGAAGGAAAGGAAGGAAGAAAGGGAAGGAAGAAAGGAAGGGAAAGTAGGAACGGAGAGTGAAGGTAGGAGAAAGGGAAAGAGAAAGAAAGAGGGAGGGAGGGAGGGAGGGAGCAGAGAGTGAAGGTGGGAGAAAGGGGAAGGGAAAGGGGAGGAAGAAAGGATGGAAGCAAAAGAAAGAAGGAAAGGAAAGAAGGAAAGAAGGCAACAGCTCTTCTTCTTATTGTGAAATAATAATCTGCTTTGTAACACAAGGATGAATAAAGCTAAGTCATCCCTCAAGAGGACTTTATACAGTCAGGAAATCAAACGTACAAGCTTTTTTTCCCCCCCTTTATACATGCAGAGACTTGTATTTTTAACAAATCCTTACTTGTCTTTCCAATAATACTGTCCCCAGTGTCCTGATATATCTTCAATACCAGCCAACAAATGATCCAGGAACTGAACAGAGAGAGAGAGAGAGAGAAAGAAAGAAAGGGGGATTTTGATTTACATGTTTCCATTGTTGTTGATGCATAAAGGATGGACTCCAGGCATCTGAAGCCTCAAGACGGAAACCAAAACACATTGGGTGGCAAAAGGCTTCACACTGCTCCTTCCTTGTGTGTCTCAGTCTGTGTGCGTGTGTGAATAAACCACAAGGAAAATTCTCCCATATCTCTCACGCTCACTTGGATGAAAGAGAATTTCCTCTTGAAATCCGTTTCAAAGAGCAGAATTTTGTGGAAACTCTGAGAAGCAAAGTCAGTCGACATGCCCTTGATACTCAGTATAATTTTTGACCTACAAGAAACATTCAACAATAGACATCCTCAAAACGTGAGGACAAACCTCCAGGTCTACCATGCCGTACTCTTTCTGAGCTGCTTCGGATTTAGAAATAACATTTTGAATAATTCTAGACAATCTTCCAATGTCCAGCTGAGAAACTTTACCCGGATATGAATTTGTTCTCCCACGGTGCGGGCACTTTCTTGTTTTCGAGTGACGTGTAGCCAGTCAACAAGAGGGCGAATGGTCATTCCCTGCAACATAAGAGAAGAAACAGAAGGAGGAATGCGTAGATCCAATTCAAACATTGGTTTGAATTGGATCTATGGGACATCAGATAAATCACAAGGCTGGACATGATGGAAAGATACAAGTTATGGGGAAGTAGGGAGCAGACGTGTGTGTAGATCTTGAACTTCCACTGGGGACCATCTCAGGATGTAGCCACTGTAGCTTTTCCTAAACTGTAGGAATTGTCTCTTTTTATTTGGGCTCTACATATTCCCCATATTCTATTCTACCTCCCTATTCCACTTCACTTCTATTTTTTAGAGGAGGAGGAGGAGGAGGAGGAGGAGGAGGAGGAGGAGGAGGAGGAGGAGGAGGAGGAGGAGGAGGAAAGCAATCTCAGCAGAGTAGTTTCAAAAGTTTTTTTTTTAATTAAAATGGAGGCTGACTCAGTGTTTTCTTAGGAAGGATGACTACCTGTCAGAAAAGAAGGCAAGATAAGTAGAGGTGTCAGATATAGATTAACAGAGTTGGAAGGGAACTACTTGAACAGGAAACCCTGGCCTACACCATTTCTGACAGATAGCAGTCCAGTCTCTTCTTGAAAGTTTCCGGGGATGAAGCTCCCACAATTTCTGAGGGTTCCTTTGGTTGATTGTTCTCACTTGTCAGAAATTTTTTTCATTTCCAGGTTGAATCTCTCCTTGATCAGATTCCATCAGTGGTGGGTTGCCCCCAGTGTCAAAAGATATGTTTTCTGGCTGAATTGAGTTCTACTTGTAATTCTGAGATACAGCTTAGTCTAACTCCTCAGGGAAAGCTCGCCTTTCAAAATGAGGACCCAGATTGTGGGGGGCAATAAGCTGACTTTGTATAAATATACAAAAGTATGAAGGCTATTGCTTAACGCATTGTAAGACGCCCTGAGTCTCTGGAGAAGGGCGTCATATAAATTAAAGCAAAAAAAAATGAATGTGTTTTGGGCTTTTCAAACCATGGGGAACATGAATATATTTTTCTTTTGCAAATCTGAGCTCTGTGTCAAAAGTTGAGTTTTCTGGCTGAATTGAGTCCTACTGCCAATTCTGAGATACAGCTTGGTCTAACTCCTCAGGGAAAGCTCGTAATTTGAAAATTGAATGTGTTTTTGGGCTTTTCAGACTGTGGGGAACATGAATATGTGTTTCCTTTGCAAATCTGAGCTCTGTTCAAAAGTTGAGTTTTCTGGCTGAATTGAGTCCTACTGCCAATTCTAAGATACAGCCCACATCAGTGGTGGGTTGCCCCCAGTTCGGACCAGTTCGCAAGAACCTGTAGTAAAACTGGCAGAAGGCCCCGCCCCCCATTCCAGATGTCATCATCGGTAGTAAAGGTAAGTAGAACCCACCCTTGGATTCCATCCATTATTCCTTGTCTGGCCTTTGGGTGCTTTGGAAAATAGGTTGACCCCTGTCATGATAACATGATAAGAAGACTGTTATCATGTCTCCCCTGGTCCTTCTCTTCATTAGACTAGCCATGCCCAGTTCCTGCAACCGTTCATTGTATGTTTTAGCCTCCAGTCCCCTAATCATCCTGGTTGCTCTTCTCTGCACTTTTTCTAGAGTCTCAACATCTTTTTTATAGTGTGGTGACCAAAACTGGATGCAGTATCCTATGGTCTTACTAAGGCTTTATAGAGTGGTATTATAGAGTGTCTGTAACATCTCTTTTAGTTTGCTCTTTAGTTATTAGGCATCGCTAAATGTCTATGGAGATTCTCAGACATCAAGGTCACAACCAAGACCTGGATGACTGAAACTCTCCATAGATATTTAGTTATTAAGGTTTTGTTTTAACAGTGACAAACTCTTGATATTGCTGAACTTCTATATATCCAACAACCATACATGAATGATGCTGGTTAGAAGTCCTATCTAGAAATCCATCATTTCTGCTGTCTTCCATCCTCTTCAGCATCTTCCAGGTAGGTCAGTTCAGTCTGCATAATATGCAGCAAAGATCAATCTGCCTGGGAAATTCCAGAAGTTGATTTATCCATCTGGAGAAAACCCAATTAATGTTGGGCGGTGGCTCAGTGGCTAAGATGCTGAGCTAGTCGATCAAAAGGTCAGCAGTTCAGCAGTTCAAATTCCTAGTGCCATGTAACGGGACTCCTATTACTTGTCCCAGCTTTTGCCAACCTAGCAGTTCAAAAGCACTTAAAAAATGCAAATAGAAAAATAGGGACCACCTTTGGTGGGAAGGTAACAGCGTTCCGTGCGCCTTTGGCATTTAGTCATGCCGGCCACATGATCACAGAGACATCTTTGGACAGTGCTGGCTCTTCGGCTTTGAAACGGAGATGAGCACCGCCCCCTAGAGTTGGGAATGACTAGCACATATGTGCGAGGGGAACCTTTATGTTTACCTTTTAAGGATGTTCAAACAAGATACTAGCTTAGAAAACTTGAGAAGAGCTCAAGGATAATAAAGATATGGGGAACAAATTGAGGCAACCAATTTGAAGTCCTACTGGACTCTATTCCAGGTGCAAAATGTCCTCTCCAGATGTGTTTGACCTTTTAGCAAGCTTTAGAGACCCAACTTTTTGTGTCACAAATTAAATTTACCACGAGATGGCAGTAGATGTCAAAAAAAAAAAAAACCTCAACAAATTCTCGGTCCCTATTTTCCCAAGATTCCCAAGAATCTTGAGGGGAAAAAAGTCATGAAATGCTTCCCATATTTTTATATTTTTGGGAAGGGGTATATTTCTTGAGGCTGATCACAGAAAAAACCACAAAACTTCTTTTTAAGGCAATTTTAGTGCTCACACTGCAGTGGTCAGAATATAAAGCTAAGCTTAAAAATAGGAAAGCATGCTGAATGCTGGCCTTCCCAGCAGGTGTACATATCTGTTGGCTGTTGACATTGGACCTGTTGGGAGAAGATTAGCTCACCATGTCCCACTTACAAAAGAAGGAATCTGGTTGCTTTGCTCCTCCAAACCCCTTTGAGACCCGCCAGCTATGAGGACTAAGAGAAGAAGAGACGAGAGGTAGACTAGCTGAGATGTTGTTTTCAGTTAGAAACATCCTCCAGCAATTTGGTTTCTCTCTGCATCCTTCATGCCATTCTCTCAGCCCCAAAACAGACCTGAGATGACAAGGATCCTATCCTCTGTAAGCCAAAGATGTCCTCGTCCTTTGAAGTGCAACTTTACCATTTTGAGAACATGCCATACCCACTCACATCTAAAATACTTTTCATAAGGATGTGATCAGCTGCAACACGTCCATATAAAGAATAGAGTGGTGATATTGCTTCCAAGAGCCTTGGTAGTACAGTGGTCTAAGGCACCCTGTTATTAAGCTGGTTATTAAGACCAGCTGCCTGCAATTACTGCAGATTCGAATCTCGCCAAGGCTCAAGGTTGACTCAGCCTTCCATCCTTTCTAAGGTAGGTAAATTGAGGACCCAGTTTGTGGGGGCAATAAGCTGACTTTGTATAAATATACAAAAGGATGAAGGCTATTGCTGAGCACATTGTAAGCCGCCCTGAGTCTCCGGAGAAGGGCGGCATATAAATCAAATTTTAAAAAAAAAATCTTCACTATTTCAATTTCGTTTTTATTTTTATTTATTTTTTTATGAGCAGGTAGGTGTCAAGCACAATAGATCAAGTCCACCCATGAAGGTCCAATTAAACTGATTTATTGCTATTCATGCCTATGCACAGGAATCTTCTCAAGAGCCGAGGTGGCGCAGTGGTTAGAGTGCAATACTGCAGCTACTTCAGCTGACTGCTAGTTCAGCAAATCAGCGGATCAAATCTCACCGGCTCAAGGTTGACTCAGCCTTCCATCCTTCCGAGGTGGGTAAAATGAGGACCCAGATTGTTGGGGGCAATATGCTATTTAGTATACTGTCTTTGGTGTAAGCCGCCCTGAGTCCTCAGAGAGTGGGCGGAATAGAAATATGACTAATAAAATAATAAAATAAATAAACTAACGGTTAACGAGTTGGATAAGGGTCAACAGAATTCAAGATGGGTTGGACTTATTTCGCTTATTTTGAGCCGTGGTACACAGTGCTTAGAATGCAGTATTGCAGGCTATTTCTGCTGACTGCCGGCTGCCTGCGATTTGGCAGTTCAAATCTCACCAGGCTCAAGGTTGACTCAGCTTTCCATCCTGCGGAGGTCTTTAAAATGAGGTCCCAGATTGTTGGAAGCAATAGGCTGACTCTGTAAACCGCTTAGAAAGGGCTATAAAGCACTATGAAGCAGAATATAAGTCTAAGTGCTACTGCTATCGCTATTGCTTGTGACTATGTAAAGATTCTAGCTTGATTCCACTTTTAACTCTGCCTCCAGGTTCTGCCACTCCTTCCCCTACAATAGGCTAGTTTCTAAAGAAAGCACTTGGGTGAAGCGTCCCTCCACTGGTATTTTCTGAGCCCACCATTGCAGTCCCTGTTGCTTCAAGAAGTAATATACAGCATAAATACAATACTGAAGGTCAAAACGTCCCACGGCAGCTACCTAGATTATACTACCTGAGACTTCTCCGGAAACAACAACTGAATGAAAAACTGCTGGTGACCTTCTACCGCTGCACCATAGAGAGTATTTTAACTTACTGCACCTGTGTATGGTTTGCCAATTGCACAGAGGCAGATAGGACAGTGCTCCAGAGGGTCAACGTCATTGCCCAGAGGATCATCGGTTGCCCTCTCCCCTCTTTGGAAGAGCTTTATAGCTCCTGCTGCCTTAAGAAGGTTCAAAACATTCTTAAAGATCCATCTCATCCTGGGCACCCTTTTTTTTTAACTATTACCATCTGGCAGACGGTACAGGATAATAAAAACAAGGACAAATAGGCTGAAAAGCAGCTTCTATCCCAGGGCAATAACCATATTGAATTCTACGGTTTAGTGCAATATCAGGTTTTCAATTTCAATTATATAGAATGTAAAGGATGTATCATTGCGTTTTTATTTTTATAGTTATAGTATAGTATAGTACACTGAAGACGGCATTTAATTTTGTTGTACCATGTGCAATGACAATAAAGTAAACTAAATCTAGCTAAACCTAAGCTTCCCATTTAGCTGAACGTGATGCCATTATCAGTTGCGAATTCAAAACATGGTTAGCAAAATCCCTCCTTTCATCGAACCCTGAAGATCAGTATTTCCCAACCTTGGCCCCTTTTATGACCAATGAACTTCAGCTCCCAGAATTCCCCAGCCAACTGGGAGATTCTGGGAGTTGAAGTCCACACATCCTCAAATGGCCAAAGTTGGGAAATAGTGCTATAGATCAAAATATTCCCATTCCATTTTTTACAAAATGATTGTACATATTGCTGAACTTATGACTAGCAGTCTGTGAGGCAATTCACGAATGGAAAGAAATTACCCAAGAATTACCCTATTCCAGTAATCATGCTCGGCTGTTTCATTTCCCCAAATTTCCTATTTTCACATTTCACAATTATTATGGGTTTTTTTTTAATTTATCTTGGGGTAACAATTGTGAAGTGATAAGACGGTTTTAACAGGGTCATTCCCTTGCAAATGCTAGCCAATCTTAATTTGCAATTCCATATCTCTTACTTCCTATGTTGCTTCTGTCTTAATGGCTGGCTAGGAATGGTGGGGGTTTTGCTCAGATATTCTGCAAGTTGCATGTTGATCCAGGTTGTTGTTGTTTTTTAATAGCATTTCACTGGCTACTGTGCATACAATCTTCATTAACATCTCTGAGAGATTATATATCATAACCTGTAGGTGAAGAGCAAGTAGAGCTGGGGTTGGAGTTAAGCATGTCATCAGTTTAGAATCATTACGTTGCCACAAATAGTCTAAATCAAAGCCCTCATAAATTCCACTGACCCTTATCTAGCACCAATTTGCTACTGAATTTCAGCTAACTAGATTCTTGTGTATAAGCTTGAGCAATAAATCTTGAACTGCAGCTTACTACTCCTGATCTTTTGCACGTGATAGTCTTCTACAATATGATATCTGGAGACTAAGATATCTCAGAATTTCCAAAGAATATGTCTGCTGACCCATGTTAGATCAGAATTGTAATCTCAGCCCTTTGGTCAAAAATAAACATCAGAGCAAATATTTAAGTGTGCAGCAGCTGCCAAAAAAGCCAACACAGTTCTAGGCTGCATAAACAGAGGGATAGAATCAAGATCACAGGAAGTGTTAATACCACTTTATAATGCCTTGGTAAGGCCACACTTGGAATACTGCATGTAGTTTTGGTCACCATGATGTAAAAAAGATGTGGAACTCTAGAAAGAATGCAGAGAAGACCAACAAAGATAATTAGGGGACTGGAGGCTAAAACATACAAAGAACAGTTGCAGGAACTGGGTATGTCTAGTTTAATGAAGAGAAGGACTAGGGGAGACGTGATAGCATGTTTCAATATCTCAGGGACTGTCAGAAAGAAGAGGGAGTCAAGGTATTCTCCAAAGCACCTGAGGGTAGAACAAGAAGCAATGGGTGGAAACTAATCAAGGAGAGAAGCAACCTAGAACTAAGGAGAAATTTCCTGACAGAACAATTAATCAGTGGAACGACTTGCCTCCAGAAGTTGTGAATGCTCCAACACTGAACATTTTTAAGAAGATATTGGATAACCACTTGTCTGAAAAGGTGCCTAAGCTGGGGGTTGGAGTAGAAGACCTCCAAGGTCCATTCCAACTCTGTTATTCTATTCTATTCTAAGGTTATTTTCCAGAACTGTATGTATGTGCCAAGGGGTAAGAGAATTCTGCCTACCAGACCCAAAATTAGCTTGAATACCTGTACAAAGACAGTAAAGAGGATAACAACTGTGGTTGCCGCAGTGAAGAGCTTCTTCCTCTGGAAATCAGGGAGCAAAACCACCAAGGAGAAACAGATGGCCCCTCTAAGGCCACCATATGCAATAATGAACTGGTCCTTGCGTGTAACAGCATTGATGTGTAACCTGTTGATGATGAACGTGAGGACCAGAACACCTGAAAGAGACGAAGCAAGGCAACCAGTTTTAAAAAGGGTTAGGAAAACCAAAGATCGGCCACTAAGACCATCATACTACTATAAGAGTTGCCACAAACCCAGTTTGCATTAAGGTGTCAAGGTTCTAACGAGCCCAAGCAAATCAGAACTCCGAGACTCTGATCTCTCTCAAAGAACTTCTTTATTGGACACATCATATCGGCACAATTAAATGTAAAGCCAACTCTGAATATTTCTCATGGTTTCCGTATAGTTAAAATAGTAAATTCTCCTGTCCCCAGGTGTCAATTAGGTCCATTGGCGGGCTCCTTAGGCACACCTCTCTGTTCTCATCTGACACCTGTGGAGATGACCTTGCTTCCCATGAGATTTAACAGATTAACAGAGTTGGAAGGGACCTTGTAGGTCATCTAGTCCAACCACCTCCCTACCCAAGCAGGAGACCCTACACCAGTGATGGCGAACATATGGCACACGTGCCACAGGTGGCACATGTAGCCATATCAGTGGGCACGCCAGCTCAGCTCCGGCCAGCTGATTTTCAGGCCTTCTGGGCCCACCAGAAGTAGGGAAACAGGCTGTTTCCTGCCTCTAGAGGGCCTGGGGAGGTGGGGAAGGCTGTTTTCGCCCTCCCTAGATGCATAGAGAGGATCTGGAGCCAGGTGAAAAAGAAAAACGGGCCTACCAGGCCATCGCATGCCAGGAACAGTGGGGAGGGGGGTCACACATGCATGTGCAGGGGGGGGTGCATAGAATTATGAGTGTGGGCATGCACGCACATGAACTTCCCCCACTCCCTGGCACGCAATGGCAAAAAGGTTAGCCATCACTGCCCTACACCATTTCTGACAAATGGCAGTCCAATCTCTTCTTGAAAGCCTCCAGTGATGAAGTTCCCACAATGTCTGAAGGCAACTTCTGTTCCACTAGAGATAGATCGGTGTTGTGTCTGGCAGTGCATTCCAGCCTCCTCCCCACACACACACCCCACCAGCCAAACTGTGTGGCAACTGAGAACCAACAAAATGGCTTCTGCCAGGTTCGGTTTGAAGTTGACCGAAGGGTCTTGAAGAGTGTTGAAGGATAGAAGTACCCAGCATGCTAGGTTGGGCTTATATGAGATCAGTTTATAGTTCAGCATGATGGGCAATCCTAGCCCTTGTCTTAACATGTGGTGTGAATCTGGCCATCATGTTATATGAGTAGATGTAATAGGAGCAGAGCAACTGACTTTTGTTGACCTGGGTTTAGGACTTTTCCCCAGCCATTTTTTCTTTTGCCTCTGCACAGCCCATTTTCAGGCCTTTCTTCAGCCCATATTCGGGGCTTTTTTCAGCCCATTTTTGAGGCTTTTTTCAGCCTGTTTTCAAGGCTTTTTTTGCCTGTTTTTGAGGCTTTCTTGGCCCATTTGTGAGGCTTTTTTCAGCCCATTTTCAAAGCTTTTGGGCTCATTTTCGAGGCTTTTTTTGCCAATTCTTTCAGAAAAAATGGCCTGAGAAAAAGCCTCAAAAATGGGCTGAAAAAAGCCTAGATAATGGGCAGAAAAAAGCCTTGAAAATGGGATGAAAAAAGGCTGGAAAAGGCTTGGAAAAAAGGCCTGAAAATAGGGGAGGCCAAAAACTTTTTTTTTGTTGATTTCCTCTTTTCAATTTAAGTGTCTCTTATAGTCAGGTGCATCTTATAGTCCAAAAAATACGGTAAGCGCTCTGTATAAACCTCACCAGAGCTCAGCTCAGCACATATAAGATTTCACGTGCATTAGTTGATGAATATTGAGGGAGGAAGGGAGGAGGAGGAGGAGGAAGAAGAAGAAGAGGAGGAGGAGGAAATCCAAAAGAAGGGAAACCAAGGGAAAATAAAGGACCATGTTTTTAATGTATGTATGTATGTATGTATGTATATATTTTAAGTTCTTCCCCATTTTTCCCAGGTCTATCCCTCTCTTGCTAACACTACAATCTCTCAATTGCCCCATAGTCCTTCCTTGCCAGCATTGGACACACACACACATCCAAAAAAAAAGCTGTATTTGGAGCTCTACTCAATGTTGCTGCCAATTTGTAACTTCAAACACAGACGGGGGGGGGATTGAAACCCACGAGGAGTACAGTATTTCATTGAATTGAAACTTGATG
The DNA here is from genome assembly GCF_059756535.1 of Pantherophis guttatus. Taxonomy (NCBI): domain Eukaryota; kingdom Metazoa; phylum Chordata; class Lepidosauria; order Squamata; family Colubridae; genus Pantherophis; species Pantherophis guttatus. The sequence continues at coordinate 11,097,400 of NC_142074.1, read as the reverse complement.
TTAATTCAATTTAATCACAGACCAAATCCGTTCTTCCTCCTGGGACCACTGCCTTGCCTAACTACACCCTCTTGGCATGCCACTTCAAAGCAAATCTGGCTTCCCCCCACCCCCATCCCATCCCCAGGAAAAGTTGCCCATCCTTGAAGCGGATCGTTTTTTCCTCCTCCTTACCCAGTGCTCGCCAAAGGAGACAGAAAATGAGGGTGAAGCAAATGTAAGGCCAATTCCACTCGTGATTGTCCCCAACAGTGGAGACGCCAAGGAAGATGAAGATGAGGGTGTCACTCACACTGCTCCACATCTTCATGAAGTATTTAATCGTCGTGTGGGACTTGAGGGAGATGTTGGCTTCCACATAACGCTTCATGCCCAAGGCACAAGATATGATTCTGAGGAGGGAGGGGGGAGGAAAGCAATTTAGTATAGTCCTTTTCCATTCGATTGGGACATAACCATCTTAGTGGAACAGGATGGGAAAACGGAAAGTTGAACCAAATACAAATTTTCAACTTCCAAAAATAGTTGCTTCTCAGCTTGCAATAATGTGAAAAGGTGAAACAAGGATTGGAGGCAACTTGTGTCAAGCCCGGAAGCCATCTTTTTTGTTGGATCTTCAGGACTGCCACATTTACTACTGTGGGAAACTGGGAGGGGGGGTTGTATGGAGTCAGGGTGATATGTAGTCATAATAACATTCTTTTCTTAGAGAGTCAAGGACATCTTGCCCTGCACCTGGAGGGCTGGAACTGGGAGGCATCTCCAGTTGGGACGGTGCTTTGATTGGACCATGTGATGGACATGTGAGTGTTGGTCAGGGACTTGAACTTTCCTTTGGGTGAGGAAAACAACTTGTGTGTTTGAACCTTTTGTGAATGGGAAATCCTGGGCCATGGGACAGGCATCCCAATTTTGTTTCAACATATAAATGTCCAAAATCTGATAAAATGCCAGTAATCTCAATCGTTTCATAGAACCTTTAACTTAGTTTGCGGTCATTGAGTACAATCTCAATGCAAGGAGGAAAATGTATCTCTCTCTCTCTCTCTCTCTCTCTCCCTCTCTCTCTCTCTCTCTCTCACACACACACACACACACACACACACACACACAAAAAAGGAGGTCCAATAAAATAAAACTCAACACATCCCTAGATAGATAGTGGTTCCACCACTTCTACAGCTGAGAAGTTTCTTCTGACATTCAGTCAGAACCTGCCTCACTGTAACTTTACTCTATTATTACATGTCCTGCACTACATTTTAGATCAGTGTTTCTCAACTTTAGCAAATTTAAGATGTGTGGACTTCAACTCCCAGAATTACCATGCTAGCAGTATACAGAATGTAAAGCAGACTATCTGAGGAATTCTGGGAGTTGAAGTCCAAACATTTTAAAGTTTTTAAATTTGAGAAACGCTGATCTAGAATGTAGTGTAGGCCACGTGATAATAGGTTAAAGTTACAGTGAGGCAGGTTCTTCTGACTGAATGTCAGAAGAAACTTCCTACCTGTAGAAGGGGTTTAGGACTTTTCACCTCCTACCCTTGGCCGCACCTGCTTCTCTGCCAGGCTTCCACCTCAGGGGATTCTCCTCTAGCTTTTCTCCTCAGCTAACACGCCCACGTCCATTTGCCATGGCCAGTCAGCCACGGCCCTCCGTCCCACACACTTCGGCATGGCTCATTCAACGCCACACTGTTAGACCCAGGCTTTTCACCTCCTGGGACAGTTAGCCGCCAGCCAATCGACTAGTTGCCAATGCTGGCAGCCAGAATCCAGCTTCATCCAAAGGAGTTTTTGTTTTGGGTGGGTATCCTAGCCTTAGAAAGAGAGAGGGAAGGAGGAAGGGAAGGGGGAGAGAGAGAGGGAGGGAGGGAGGGAGGGAGGGAGGGATTGACTGTCCCAGGAGGTGAAAAGCCCAGGCCTAATAGTGTGGCGTCGAATGGGCCGTGCCGAAGTGTGTGGGATGGAGGGGCCGTGGCTGGTTGGCCATGGCGAATGAGCAGGGACATGTCAGCCGAGGAGAAAAGCTAGAGTAGAATCCCCCGAGAGGGAAGCCTGGTGGAGAAGCAGGCGTGGCCAAGGGTAGGAAGCGAAAAGTCCAGTGGTGAAATCCAAATTTTTTTTACTACCAGTTCTGTGGGCATGGCAGGGGAGGATATTGCAAAATCTCCATTCCCACCCCACTCCTGGAGGAAGGATATTGCAAAATCTCCATTCCCATCCCACTCTGGAGCCAGCCAGAGGTGGTATTCGCCAGTTCTCCAAACTACTCAAAATTTCCACTACTGGTTCTCCAGAACCTATCAGAACCTGCTGGATTTCACCCCCTGGAAAAGTCCTGTTCCACTGTAGAAGTGATAGAACCACCATCCATTCTAGAGATTGATGACTGAGATTGCTGGCATCTTGTCAGATTTTGGACACTTATATGTTGAAAAAAAAAATTGGGATGCCTGTCCCATGGCCCAAGATTTTCCAATCACGAAAGGTTCAAACACCCAGATTGCCTTCAATCCCTAATTTGTCTTTTCACCTCATTGCAAACTGAGAAGCAACTATCTTTGGAAGTTGAGAATTTTTGTTTGGTTCCGCTTTTCATTTTAAAGTTGTCCAAATTGAGAAACACTGCTGTATAATAATAAAGAACAGGATCTGGCCGCTTCCTTCTGGTGTCATCACAAGTCCTCGCTGAGGACTATTCTAGACTGCCATTTATTCTCCTTTTTTTCAGTGAAATATTTCATATTTGATTATTCACAAATGCCATTTGGCAAGTAAGGTCAACAGGGGCTGTTAGGAAGACCAGCGAAAGGAATGCAGTGGAAATTCTAAAGCAGTCTGAGGAGGAACTCTTTTTTTAAACAATCAACAACTCTCTTGTAAAGGGAAGAAAATTTGGGAGGAAATGAAGACCAACTCATGAAAATATCCCTAAAATTTAACTGAGTGGGTGAGTTCAAAACACAGCTGAAGCACTGGAAACTGAAAGTAAGTTCTCACAGTTCTGAGTTCTGTGTTTCTACTCTTAAAAATCTGATGAGAACTGCATTTTATCTACAGGAATGATCATCACTTCCTAAAAAAAGGTTTAGTCCCTATTTTTTTCCCAAAAAGCGTTGATGTTCAGAGCTTAACGGCTACAGCGATGGTGCTGAAACTTTCAAACTAAGATTCATTCTGGTCAATACTGAATTTCAGAAGCCACCAAGCTTACTTACGCCACAATGCCAGAGAGATGGAACATTTCTGCAGTGAGATAGGATAAGTAGCTATAGAGGAAGACGAAAAGAGGTTCAATCACCAAGATATTTTTGGTAAAGCGAGTGGTGAAGGCTGCAGTCACAGCATAGAGAAGGCCTACCAAAAGCCCACCGATGCCAACCACAAAAAACTTCCCGATGCCCATAAACACGTCTACAGTTCTGATGGTTGGCATTTCACAGAAGGATCGGAACAGCCTGTAAAGCACCTAAAACAAAAACAGAAATTATGCTGTTTTTCCTAAGAAAAATAAAATGCCAGAATAGGTCTTCCAGATCAGGGGTCTCCAACCTTGGCAACTTGAAGATTTGTGGACTTCAACTCCCAGAGTTGCTGGCTGGGGAACTCTGGGAGTTGAAGTCCACAAGTCTTCAAGTTGCCAAGGTTGGAGACCCCTGTTCCAGATTTCTCTAAAGTTGTCTTCCTTGGATAAATAAGCTCCAATTTTTCTGCCTTATAATGAAAGTGCTTTTTGAGGGGGGTTTTAATCCATTTTTTTGCACGCAGTCTATTGTCGCAAAGTGTTGGAAGTATGTTTGCCAATATTTTTATTATATATTTCTAAATCTTTATGGAGGCCCACACCTTCCAATCAAAGAAAGTCCCATAAGAGGGATCCTGGGATCTAATGCAAGTATGGGAAGCCAAAGAGACAGTAGACCATTGAAGAAATTATAGCATCGTTTAAATCTCTCTATCTCATACATCCACATTCCATAGTTCAATTGTATCTGAAATACTTGCATCAAATTGCACAAACAGCTCTTGAGAAATTTGTGCAACCCTGAAACAATTTTAAAAACGAATATTTTCCCTTCAGCTGAATGACCACATGGCTCAAATTTGGTTCCTGATAGGTCTTTTCAGGGCTGGCTGTACTGTCTAGCCCAGGGGTCGGCAATCTTAAACACTCAAAGAGCCACAAAGGTCCTAACTGAAAGCCCCCCGTTCAATTCTGGAGCCAACCGGAAGTCCAGTTCCCCCACCAAAGAGTCTCCTCCTAGCCTGGCATCCCTTTTCCTCTATCTGTCCTAACCGAAAGCCCTATCAATTGTGGAGCCAACTGGCAACAGGGAGCCGTAGCAGAGGGATGAAAGAGCCACATGCGGCTCCAGAGCCACGGGTTGCCGACTCCTGGTCTAGCATAAAGAGGAAGTAATTTTAGGTGGCATCTGCTGGCATTGGGACAGTCTCAGGTTTAGAAGAGACCTTAGCTGTGATGACATAAAGAGGGAATTTCCAAATATGGACTGAATCCAGGGTGCAAAAGACAAATCTTCTCTATCAGATCCACCAGGAAAACAATATCTGGGCTTGGCCAACATGCATTGACTTTTATTCAAGAAGATCACTTTCAGAAGCTCCATCCCTGCACAGATGTGAAGGAGAAGAAGAGGTCAAATAAATATCCACTTCTAAATATCCACTTCTCTTCATGTAAAGCAGGGTTTCTGAACCTGGCCACCTTCAAGACATGTGGACTTCAACTCCAAGACTTCCTCCAGCCAGCATGTCAAGGGCTGATTTAAGAAAAAGGTTATCATATGATGAAGCCTTTTGTTCTGACCTAGGCTTCCCAAAAGCACATAGCAGACTCCTTATCCCGACAAAACCCCTTTTTATTAAGCTAATGTGAATTCCTCTCGTTCACATCCAGCCAAGTCCTGGCAAACAGTCTTTCAAGGGTGGATTTACAACCACAGACCTTATCAGGCTTGGAGAGCTGCCAGGCCGATATCTTCCAAATGCAATGCTGTACAAGAAAATACTTGGCAAGGAGTCTCTGAGAATCACGAACAGATCTTCACACTAATGAAATGAACGAATTGTCTCCTGCAAACTCCACTCCCCTTTCACTCCTCTTTATTCCCTATGGGAGGGGCCATTCTGCGTCCCCTTGTGCTTTTACTCCTGAGTCGACCTCTGTTCCTTAACAGTTCCCTTCTCCTGGCAGCTCTGCGCATGTGCACATCGGGAACAGGCTCCAGCTGTTCTTCAGCCCCACTTCAGTCTCTGACTCTGAAGGTAGCTGATAACTGTGGCCCCCATCTCTGCTTCCGATGGAGAGCCCTTATTAGAGCCTTCCACAGACTCCAGGACTGGCCCATGTTCCTCCCCCATCTCCTCACTGTCCGAGTCTGCTGCCAGTTCTGCTGGCCGCTGGTGGGCCACAATATCTTTGAAATAAGTACTTTGATATGCAATGAACCCTAACAGTTCAATACTTACAATGGTCACAGCATCATTGAGGAGAGATTCCCCGAATACCAAAATGTGAAGCTTTTCATTGACATGGATCTCCTCAAAGACTGAGAGAACAGCAACCGGGTCAACAGCGGCAATCAAGCTACTGAATAAGAGGTTATGAAGCAAGGAGATGTCACCCAGCTGGAAAACATCTGCTTGACATATCACATAGAGAGAAAATCCGATGCCAAAGACGTTCCAGATTGTTCCCACCACGGCATACAAGAGGATGGTTCCAATGTTCTCAAAAAACGGGCGACTTGGCATGAAATAGCCTGCATCCAGGACGATGGGGGGCAGGAGATAGAGGAAGAAGATATCACTATCCATAACGGGAGGTGACTTGTCATTCAAGCCAAAGATTATGCCTCCCATGATAAGGCCAACCACGATCAATAGGCAGCTTTCAGGGACCACTGATGGTAGTTTTTCAAACAGATGGAAACCTGACAAAGATAAGAGGACATTATTGAGAAAAATCCAAGACCCCAACATAATTTAGCATCATTGTTTGAGGGTCACTTAAGCCTGCTGCATTTCAGCTGTAGTGTGAGTGGAAAGGTAGGGAGCCCTAAATTCAATTTTTCCTTGAGTTATGTGTGAATTCGCTCAGAGAACCTGGTTGGAGAAAGCTGGTTTTAAAACACAGTGGTCATTCAGAAGCATTTGGGGCTCTTTTCTAAGAAAAGCCAAATTCATTAGGTCAGTCTTAAAATTTTGGAATTGGTTAAGTGAGAAACAATTTGGAAGCTTAGAAATTAAGGTTGCATAATTCTGTGCAATTCTGTAGATTTCCCTCATCTTGCGCAAATCAGCTTAACAGGATTTCTAGAAAAGATTTTTAATGTAACAGACTGTTTTTGTTTCTAGCCAGATTTTTTTTTAACAGATTTCATTCAAGCAGACCCTACATCATTTCTGACAAATGGCAATCCAGTCTTTTCTTGAAAGCTTCTAGTGATGAAGCTCCCACAACTTCTGAAGGCAACTTTTGTTCCATTGGTTGGTTGTTCTCACTGTCAGAAAATTTCTCCTTATTTCCAGGTTGAATCTCTCCTTGATCAGTTTCTATCCATTATTCCTTGTCTGGCCTTCAGGTGCTTTGGAAAATAGCTTGACCCCCCCTCCTCTCTGTGGCAGCCCCTCAAATATTGGAAGGCTGCTATCATGTCTCCCCTGGTCCTTCTCTTCACTAGACTAGCCATGCCCAGTTCCTGCAACTGTTCATCGCATGTTTTAGCCTCCAGTCCCCTAATCATCTTGGTTGCTCTTCTCTGCACTCTTTCTAGAGTCTCGACATCTTTTTCATAGTGTGGTGACCAAAACTGGATGCAGTATTCTAGGTGTGGTCTTACTAAGGCTTTATTTTGAGAATCCATTGTCAAAAACATTACTAAGTTTTAAAAAAGATGTAATACACAATCAATGAATGGAAAACAATATTTATTTTACATCACCTGATTCATATTAGTATAGAATCTTGATGTATGACAAAATTCCTGGATTTGCAAGCAGTTGTAAAACAGCATAATATATCTCTGCAAACCGTTGTACACAAATAATGCAATACAACTCAAAGACTTCTTGCAAAGGTTTATACTTATATACTTTCCTATATATGTGCATAAGCTTTTGTTAAATATGGTGCTTTTTGTGTACATTGACTGCAGAAGTTCACTACGTGATAATATTTTCCCTCAAACTCACAACTTGATACTCCAGACGAAGGCAATATCAATACAAATTTCTCACAAATGTTACATCAATTGTAAATTTCAGTTTCATAAATTCCACAAATTGTACATCAGCTTTTTAAGATACACCAATATTTTTCTTTCGGTCTTAAAAAATAATTTTATAAGCTTATTAATACACATAATGAATAATACCTAAATAAATATAGGCGGGTCCTTGGCATAGGGCCACAATTAAACCCAAATCTACATTGCTAAGCAAAGCAGTCGTTAAATGAATTTTGTCCCATTTTAGAACCTTTTCACCATAGTTGTTACTGTCCTGTCCTATAGTTGGACTGTTCCCCCCAAAATCTCTGTTTAGAAATCACTCTTTCAAGTTTCAGAAACATACCTATTTTGGCCAAGGAAGCCAACAAGATCCACAACGTAATCTCAAAGGGAACCTGGACATGCTGATAATCGAAGAAGCCTGCAGCATCTTTGGATTCATTTGTCCAATTGGTCTCCCAGTTCATTTCACCCAGAGTGTCTTCCAGCACTGTAATGTTCTGGAAGCTGGCAGTCCTTGGCATTGAGGAGAAGAAGAGGAAAGACGCTAGAAGACAGAATCTGGGAGCAACCATCTCACTCAGGATGAATCCCATCTCCTTCCACCTGCTGTCGTTTCTGTCAGGGAAAATCAACGCTGGTAGATTATTTTCTCACCCAGCGTAGATGTTCCTGCTTGGATGTTTCCCTGTAGGCTGTTCAAGTCGAATATACCCTCTACTGTCCTCTGAATGAAATGGAGTTGCAGCACTGAACAGGGTGAAACAGTGAGTTCCCTCAAGGCCAGAAACACACAATTCCCAATTAAAACAAGATTTACACTATGTGGCCTGTGGTTAATTGAACTAGGATTACTAATTGAATCCAATCAACCAGGATTGGAAGAACATCAATGTCCTAAAACATGGGCAAGGTTCATGCCAACGAGTCCATAAACAAACCAGCTCCATTTTGGCTTTACTCATATTGGGTAAACTGGTTGTCTGAAGCCTTGGTCAAGTTTTGCTTCTTTCTGAAGTATTTTTGAAGGTGTTCGGTTATAGAGAGCATTGTTTGTGGTTTCCAATGTGTAACACGCAGGAGATGGGGCAGAAATACCTCTCAAGAGGGAATGAATTCTCCTCAGAATCCTACCTCACTTCCTCCAACCATGTTCCAAGCATTTCAATTCTCCATTTTTTATTTATTTATTTGTCAAGCATATATAAGATAACAGGTAAAAGTATAAACATAATTTAAATACATGAAAAGAGTAAGAGTAAAAAGGGACATTAGGACAGGGATGGTAGACATGCTGGTGCTCTTATGCAGGCCCCTTACAGACCTCTTAGGAATGGGGTGAGGTCAACAGTAGACAGTTTAAGATTAAAGTTTGGGAGTTTGGGGAAGAAACTGCAGAGTCAGGTAGTGCATTCCAGGCATTGACCACTCTGTTGCTGAAGTCATATTTTCTGCAATCGGGTTTGGAGTGGTTTACCTTGAGTTTGTATCTATTATTTGCTCGAGTATTGTTGTAGTTGAAGCTAAAGTAGTCGTTGACAGGTAGGACATTGTGGCAGATAATTTTATGTACTACACTTAGGTCAGACCGAAGTCGGCGTAGTTCTAAATTGTCTAAGCCCAAAATTTGAAGTCTGGTGGCACTCAGGAGCCTGAGTGGCATAGGAGGCTAATGCCTCCTACTGAAGCAGCATTTAACATCCAGCTGCCTGCAATTACTGTGAGTTCAATTCTCACCAGGCTCAAGGTCGACTCAGCCTTCCATCCTTTCTAAGGTAGGTAAATTGAGGACTCAGTTTGTGGGGGCAATAAGCTGACTTTGTAAAAATATACAAAAGTATGAAGGCTATTGCTTAACACACTGTAAGCCGCCCTGAGTCTCCAGAGAAGGGTGGCATATAAATCAAAATAAAATAAATAAAATAAAATAAAATAAATAAGGTATTTTATTGCAGGTAGAGGAATGGAGGACACATCTTGTAAAATATCTCTGGATTCTCTTAATTGTATTTATGTCCGATATGCAGTGTGAGTTCCAGACAGATGAGCTGTATTCAAGAATTGGTCTAGCAAATGTTTTGTATGCTCTAGTTAGTAAGACAATATTACCAGAGAAGAAGCTACGCAAAATTAGGTTAACAACTCTTAATGCCTTTTTGGCAATGTTGTTACAGTGGGCTTTGGCACTTAGATCTTTAGAAATGAGTACTCCAAAGTCCTTGACAGAGTGAGGGTCATCTACAAGGTCATGTCCATCTAATTTGTATTTTTTTTTAATCTTTATATGATCAAACTCTTGTCTAGGAATTGCCATATCTGCTGGTCAGATTCAAGAGTCCCAGCTCTAGCTGATGTGTTAATATTCACTTCTAGAGATTGATTTATTTTCCCCCACCCAAAAGAGAGGATGGACTCAAACCTCTATCCATGCCATCACATCTGTATGGCCAGATTGAAAGATACAAGCAACATGGTTACAGTAATAAGTGGGAAGAGGTAGATACTGGTAAGGAAGAGAAGAATAATAGTAAGACAGTCTTAGTAAATTATTTGACAGTGTTGTGGGAATTAGTTGTTAAGCAGAGTATAAAATCCTAGGAAGGCCACACCTGGAATACCACAATCAGTTTTGGTCACCATGCTACAAAAAAGATGTTGAGAGTGAGACCCTGGAAAAAGTTCAGAGAAGAGCAACTAAAGAAAAGAAGAATTAGGGGTGACATGATAGCATTATCCCAGTATTTGAGGGGCTGCCCCAAAGAAGAGGGCGGGGGATCAAAATATTCTCCAAAGCTCTGGAGTGCAGGACAAGAAATAATGGTTGGGAACTAATCAAAGAGAGAAGCAACCTGGAATTAAGGAGAAACTTCCTGACAATAAGGACAATTAACCAGTGGAACAGCTTGCCTCCAGAAATTGTGGGTGCTCCATCACTGGTGGTTTTTAAGAAGAATCTAGACAGTCTCTTATCTGAAATGGTATAGGTTCTCCTGCTTGAACAGGGGGCTGGACTAGAAGACCTCCAAAGTCCCTTGCTATTCTATTTCTATTTCTATTCTCCTGGAGACTAAAACATATGAAGAAAGCCTGTTGTTTGAAATTTTATAGGATCTCCAAGTGGCAATAAAGTATTCTAAGTCTAAATCTAAGCTCTATTCTGATTCATTCTGATCCTGATCCTCCCTCTTTTCCTTCCTTCCTTCCTTTCTTCCTTCCTTCTTTCCTCTTTCTTTCTTTCTTCCTTCCTTCTTTCCTCTTTCTTTCTTCCTTCCTATCTTGCTATCTTCCTTCCTATCTTCCTTCCTATCTTCCTTCCTATCTTCCTATCTTCCTTCCTTCCTATCTTCAGTCCTATCTATCTTCCTTCCTTCCTATCTTCCTTCCTACCTTCCTTCCTTCCTATCTTCAGTCCTATCTTCCTTCCTTCCTATTTTCCTTCCTTCCTATCTTCCTTCCTTCCTATCTTCCTTCCTATCTTCAGTCCTATCTATCTATCTTCCTTCCTTCCTTCCTATTTTCCTTCCTTCCTATCTTCCTTCCTTCCTTCCTGTCCTCCTTCCTATCTTCCTTCCTTCCTCCCTTCCTTCCTTCCTATCTTCCTTCCTTCCTGTCTTCCTTCCTATCTTCCTTCCTTCCATCTTTCCTTCCTTCCTTCCTTCCTTCCTTCCTTCCTTCCTTCCTTCCTTCCTTTCTTTATCTTCACCCTTTTACTCTCAATAACGCGCCACATCTGGTGAGAGGCCCCTTTCTCATGCACGCCAGTGTTATAGGGAGATACCAGATTAGGTTCTTTCCGTAAGATAGATGAAGGAAGCAAGACCATCCAAACCATTAGGTAATGCAGAGAGGTGGGATCAAAAGGTGCAGACCGAGAGGGCTTCTGAAAGAGATTTCAGACCTCTCGCCCTACCTGCTTTCTCGGTACAAAATGCTTTTGGTTAACCAAAGTCATTTCAGATGAATCTAACTGATGCTGAAATGCCAGAATCAATCTTTATCTCCTCTGGCGATGCATTTTCATCCTGATCTTTGTTAAATCAATGACATTACATGCATGTCACAAGAGAGAGAGAGAAAGACACAGTGAGAAAGGTTGTGTAATGGTTTTTTTTTAAAAAAAAATAATGTAATCAATAAATAATGTAATCAAAAAAATAATGTAATCATTTGCTCCACGAGAGACACCAAAAACATAGAACAGAAATGCTGTAAACAAACAAGGAACGCTGTAAACAGCTGCCTAACATAAATTATCTTTTTTTAAAAAAACTTTCCTCTGAGTAGCTTATATTTGCTTATTAACCAGGATAGTGAAAGGGAAATCACCCTCCCAAAAGCTTTTGCAGAAATTGACATAATAATAACAGTAAGAGCCTGGATAGCTCAACAGACAGAAGCACTGTAATTTAACACCAGCTGTCTGCAATTAAAGTAAGATCGAATCTCGCCAGGCTCAAGGTCGACTCAGCCTTCCGTCCTTTCTAAGGTAGGTAAATTGAGGACCCAGTTTGTGGGGGAAATAAGCTGACTTTGTATAAATATACAAAAGTATGAAGGCTATTGCTTAACGCACTATAAGCCGCCCTGAGTCTCCAGAGAAGGGCGGCATATAAATCAAATTTAAAAAAAAACAAAACAGTAACAGAGTTGGAAGGGACCTTGCGGGTCATCTAGTCCAACCCCCTGCTCACACAGAAGACCTGTACTAGGGATTCGAACTGCCGAAACTGCCGACCTTTCTGATCGACAAGCTCAGCGTCTTAGCCACTGAGCCACCTAGATGTTAATACAGGGGTGTCAAACTCAATTTCATTGAGGGCCACATCAGGGTTGTGTTTGACCTGGGGGAGGGGCGGGGGGGCAGAGAAGGCCAGTATACAAATTTAATCAATCAATCATATCTTCTACTTGTTGTAGTTCAAATAAATACAGGAAACCAGGGGGGTTGAAAAAAAGGGGGGTGCTGGGGATTATGCCCCAAAACTAGTGATGCATACTAGATTTGGGGAAAATAGGAAAGAGAAGTCTATTTTAAAGAATAACCCAAATGCCATTCGCTTTCCCTTAACACGGTTTTCTCTTCATTTACTCGCTAGTGCCATAACTGAACTATGGACACTTTCCAGGGGCCTTAAATTCCAAACTCCCATCTTCCCCAGCCAGCCCAACTGGTCACCAGATCCTTTGATCCCAAAGACCTTGTGAGACCCCCTAACGAAGGCTGCCTCGTTATCGCCCAACGTTTTTACACACCCTCCACTAAATGCAAATACGCTATAACGCTCGGGGTAATTTTAACCAGATTGCTGTTTGTCAGCCTTGTTTACCAACACGCTTGCGCTCAATCGGTCTGTTTAACATAAATATGATTATGTATGCAAATCAGCACTCGGCTTCCATCTGGCTGGTTCCCGGGAAGCCGTTTTAGAAAGCGAGCTCCGGCGGGGGTCAGCAAACCCACCCTGACATCCATTTCCTGTCACTTCTGAGTGAATTTGTAGCTGTGACATGACCGTCCATTTTCCAAGGGGGTTATTTATCTGAACAATTCCTTTTCTCATATGGCCAAATCAGAAGATTCTAAATCACGGATTCTCCAACCAGGGTTGCTATTCAGCCGGTTCTGACAGGTTCTGGAGAACCGGCAGCGGAAATTTTGAGTAGTTCGGAGAACCGACAAATACCACCTCTGGCTGGCTCCAGAGTGGGGTAGGAATGGGGATTTTGCAATATCCTTCCCCCTGGAGTGGGGAGGGAATGGGAATTTTGCAGTATCCTTCCCCCTGGAGTGGGGAGGGAATGGGGATTTTGCAAGATCCTTCCCCCTGGAGTGGGGTGGGAATGGAGATTTTGCAATATCCTTCCCCCGGGAGTGGGGAGGGAATGGAAATTTTGCAGTATCCTTCCCCCTGGAGTGGATTATCTGGCATTATTCTTACCTTTTATTTGGCCCCACCCCCAATCTATTCGCTGCCTCCTGAGTCCCAGCTGATCAGCTAGAAAGAAAAAACCGGTTTAAACTCTTGCCGCAGGGCTTCAAAGGGCCGCCCTACAGCTGATCAGTGTTAAAAGGCAGTGTGGTGGTAGACCAGTGCCTCCAAAAACAAATGGGTAGACCGGCGCCTCCAAAAACAAATGAGTAGACCGGAATGCTCCAAAAACAAATGGGTAGACCGGTGCCTCCAAAAACAAATGAGTAGACCGGTGCCTCCAAAAACAAATGGGTAGACCAGTACAGCTCTGCAAGCAGTTAAAAGCCTGGTAGACCAGTACCTCTACTAAATCCTAAAGAATTGTCACATGACTATCAAACCACGCCCACAAAATAAGCCACACCCACAGAACCGGTAGTAAAAAAATTTAGAACCCACCCCTGCTACCGGCTCGCCCGAACCGGGCTGAACCGGGAGCAACCCACCACTGCCCCACTTGGAATTGAACCCAGAAAGACGTTTCTTCCAACAGTGGTATATGTCCTCTACCTTGAGCAGAGGAGTGGACTAGAAGACCTCCAAGGCCCTCGGATTCGACGAAAACGTACAACAAAGGGGATTCCTGCACGTCTGCATTTCTGTGCTGCCCTCTTGTGTTCACAGCCATCCATGCAACACTAACAAGCTCTTCACAACAGTACCCAAGGATCAAAATAATAGGAGTGTGGCAAATCTGTTTGGAAAAGCAGATTAGCCTCTGAACCCCACCCCACACCCCACACCCCCAGACGCGAAGGAACAGAGAAAGGATTTCAGGCCAGAAGAGAAGGATTAAAAAAAATCTATTCAGCTTTTTTCTCAACCAAATCTCTTTCAGCTCCCGGTGGGACCCCATTGCTGGAAACAGCAGCTATTGGGAGAGGTGGAAGGTGGAGAAAGAACACACAAAAGCCAACACAAAATGAATGAGTTCATCCCACACACATGGGGTATTTAGTTATCTTCCTGGACCAGATTAAGCTTTCTCTCTCTCTCTCTCTCTCTCTCTCTTTTGAAAAGGTTGGGAGATTCCCCCTCTAGAGTTTTCGCTCCATTTGGTGGTGCGTTTCCAGCCCCCTTCGAAACGATGGGAAAATACGGTGGTGATTTTTTTTTTCACAAACCCGTGGCAGAAATTTGGAGACACTCCGTGCAGGGTCACCAAAAGGGGATTGGCGCTTGGGAAGAGGGAAGAAGAAGGTGTGGGTCAAACTCTCGAGACAATCCTACTTGCCCAACTGAGGTGCTCATCACGTTCAGAAGGGCTAAATGGCGACCAAGACAATAATGGAAATGTTGATATTACCAAAAATATGGAATTCTCTCTTTCATTAGAAAAGATCAGTTGCCTTCAGAGTCTGTTTTAATATTGGATCTCAGAATCAGATAGCTGCAAAATGTTTATTTTATTTTTATTTTTATTTATTTATTTTATTTATTTATTGTGTCAAGCATGTATAAGATAACAGATATAAGTATAAACATGATTATGAATACAGAAAATGGATACAAATAAATGGGGACAGTAGGAGAGGGACGGTAGGCACCCTGGTGCATATTATTATTATTATTATTATTATTATTATTATTATTATTATTATTATTATTATTATTATTATTATGCACACACCCCTTTACAGACCTCTTAGGAATAGGGTGTGGTGAACAGTAGACAATCTAAGGTTAAAGTTTTTGGGGTTTGGGGATGAAACCACAGAGTCAGGTTGTGCATTCCAGGCATTGACCACACTGTTGCTGAAGTTGTATTTTCTGCAATCGAGTTTGGAGTGGTTTACAATAAGTTTGTATCTATTGTGTGCTCGTGTATTGTTGCGGTTTAAACTGAAGTAGTCAGTTTTTTAAATTTTACTCTATTCTGTCCTGGGGGTGGGGGACTTCAAGTCACTGTTGACTCTTGGCAGTGGTGGGTTGCCTTCGGTTCTGACCGGTTCGCAAGAACCAGTAGTAAAACTGGTAGGAGGCTCCACCCACTGACCCGGACGTCATCATAGGTGAATTGCCTTCTTCCTAGGGCTCAATGACTTATCCTGCCTTAAGGCAGGACTAGAACTCGGCGCCTCCTGGTTTCTAGCCTGGTGCCTTGAACCATACCACCAAACTGTCTCGTGCTGCATTTATTATTGTGTAAACACACACCCCCTGCGGAGAAATACATGGATTAGAAACGCTTGAAACGAATGAAACATCTGTTCTAAATAATCTGCATTGTTTATTCATTGTGTTTGGTTAAGGTTTTTTCTTTTCTTTTTTTTTTTGCAAGCCACTTTGAATTTATAGTGAGAAAGAAAATGAATAACGTGTTATGAATGTAAGGTAGTGCCAGAGAGGCTCAGATGCTCCATAGAAAATCACAGGGAAGAGCTGTTCTTTGCCATGAATAAATTATGAGAGGGAGGGGAGGGAAAGAGAGGGGGGGCAGAGAAAGCGAGGGAGGGAGAGAGAGGGGGAGGGAAAGAAGGAGGGAAAGAGAGAGAGGGAGAGAGGGAGAGAAAGAGGGAGGGAGAGAGGGAGAGAAAGAGGGAGGGAGAGAGAGAGAGAGAAAGAAAGAGATAGAGGGAGGGAGGGAAGGAGGGAGGGAAAGAGAGAGGGAGAGAAAGAGGGAGGGAGAGAGAGAAAGAGAGAAAGATAGAGGGGGAGGGAGGGAGAGGGAGGGGAGAGAGAGAGAGAGAGAGATATTTAAAAATGAGAGCAGAATTCTTGACAAACCAGAGAAAGAGGCAGAAAAGGGAACACAGATTTTCGTCATCCAACCAGAAAAATTTTGAATCTCCAAGGAGCTGTAACAATAGATAAAATATTTTTGCTTCTAATTTGGTAGAAAATAGGTAAAATTGTCTGGAGCAGGGCATTCCAATGTTGATTTCTGTTTGCTGTATAGGGTAAGGCTAAAGATTCGTTTAGTCATCTTTAGAAATTAAGAAGCATGGTAGAACTTCAAGCATTAGGGATTTTTTTCATGAAGACTTATTTCCATCCCAACTTTCCATCACTAATAATTTGACCATCTCTCCATTTGGAAATCTGAAGCAGTAAAATTTTTCACTTAGATCTGTAGAAGGCAGTTAGTGACAGAAGAGCCCATCTTGCTATTTGCATAGAAAAACATATTTGTGTGTGTGTGTGTATTTCCCTTTCTTTTCTGTGTAACCGGACCTCTTCAACAAATGAACATTGTTTCAAGTTAACAAGGGGTTTTGATATATTTTATTTTGTTTAAAATAAAGTTTCATTTTGTTAACCTTCTGTGAGATTGCCCTATTTCTCAAAGAGATGGCCAAAGGCTGCCATGCCTCTAACTGTCAGCAGTTTGTATGACAGAAATTATTTCATTTGCTAAAATCTGACCTTTGAATTGCTACAAAGGAAGCAGGGAATTTGAGAGCATCCATTCATGGGCTTAGGACAGTGGTCAAATTCAATTTTTTTTCCTACCGGTTCTGTGGGCGTGGCTTGGTGGGCGTGGTGTGGCTTGGTGGGCGTGGCTTGGTGGGCATGGCAGGGGAAGATATTGCAAAATCTCCATTCCCATCCCACTCTGGGACCAGCCAGAGGTGGTATTTGCTGGTTCTCCAAACTACTCAAATTTTTTTTTTTAATTTGATTTATATGCCGCCCTTCTCCGGAGACTCAGGGTGGCTTACAATGTGCTCAGCAATAGCCTTCATTCTTTTGTATATTTATACAAAGTCAGCTTATTGCCCCGACAAACTGGGTCCTCATTTCACCTACCTTAGAAAGGATGGAAGGCTGAGTCAACCTTGAGCCTTGGAGAGATTCGAACCAGCAGTAAATTGCAGGCAGCTGTGTTAATAACAGGGTGCGTAGACCACTGTACTATCAAGGCACTGTACTATCAAGGCTCTGTACTATCTTTCCACTGCCGGGTCTCCAGAACCTGTCAGAACCTGCTGGATTTCACCCCGTCTTAGGGATAGATGCCAGGTAAGGTCCCAATGTCTAAGGGGCTGCCACAAAGAAGAGGGGGTCAACCTGTTCTCCAAAGCACCTGAAGGCAGGAAAAGAAGCAACGGATGGAAACTAAGGAGAGAAGCAACCTAGATCTAGGGATAAATTTCCTGACAGTTAGAACAATTAATTAGTGGAATGACTTGCCTTCAGAAGTTATGGGTGCTCCAACACTGGAGGTTTTTAAGAAGAGAGTGAACAGCTTTTTGTCCAGAATGGGTCCTGCCTGAGCACGGGGTTGGACTAGAAGATCTCCAAGGGTCCCTTCCAACTCTGTTATTCTCTTATCAAATTGTCACCTGGCGCAGGAGGTGTGGCCAAAGCATAAAGACCCAGAGAGCTTCAGGGGACATAGATTGAGTCCTTCAAACTTCTGCCCTACAATCCCAGCTATTCTACTGCAGTCACGTTGTTTTTCTAATAAAGACCAAACATGCCAGAGGGTTTAAAAACAAAAATCTATGAACCATTCTAGATTATTTACTCATTGTGCTTTATGCATGCCCTCCTTCTCCCCAGGTTTAGAGCAGAACAAAAGGATTTCTAAACAGGGAAGAGATACAACTAAAGGGAAGGCATACTTCTCCCACCGATATGGTATTTTATATTGCTGGACTAGCATCCTAGGAATTAACATTATTATGGCTAGCATAATAATATTGGCAAAGAAAAAAAAATGCATCCAGTTTCTTGTTTTGATAAATGGGGAGATATTTGTCAGCATCTGTGATCTTCAAGCAGTTGAAAAGTATTGTTGTGGCCCGCCAGCGGCCTGCACAGATTGTTGCTGATCCCGACGACGAGGAGGCTGGCGTGGTGCTGCGCCAGCAGCCTGTGCAGCCGGCGCTTGAGTTAGACAGCGAGGAGGCTGAAGAAGATGTAGTACCAGAGGCAGGGATTCAGTCAGGGCCTTCAGAACCTCCAGAGGTTCCTTTAAGTGAAGAGGATGAAGAGGAGGAGCCTCTTCTCAATGCACGGGCACGCAGAGCAGGAGTGGTTCCTCAGGAGGAGGTCTCCTCGAGAGTAAGGCTTGGGGTT
This sequence comes from Pantherophis guttatus, assembly GCF_059756535.1. Taxonomy (NCBI): domain Eukaryota; kingdom Metazoa; phylum Chordata; class Lepidosauria; order Squamata; family Colubridae; genus Pantherophis; species Pantherophis guttatus. Next base: position 11,079,145 of record NC_142074.1, on the reverse strand, counting down.
AATTGGCCACGCCCTTAGCCTATTTAAGAAAGAACGCAGCTTGCAACAAGCTGCAGGAAACAACTTTAGTTCGCTAATCATCGCGTCGGGATTTCTCTGCAACCTTGTTTCTGGGCTTTCTGCCAACTCCAGTAAGACTCTGACTATCTTATCTGTGGAATTCTGGCAGGCTGTTAAGAACGCTTATTAACAGCCAGCATTTGCTAAAACTGCATTATTTGAGTAAACTAAGTTTTGTTCAGAGTTTGTGTGTGCTGTGTTCTTTGGGATCCATAGCTGGGGCAGAACAGGTATCTCTCTCTCTCTCTCTCTCTCTCTCTGAACTACTTCCATCTCTATTTTATGGCATACTTTAAACTTCTAAAAATTCTAAGAATTACAGCCAAGCGAACTCCCCTACATCTGGAGGCAGAAAAATGGAAACAGTCAAGAACACTGTTCTTGGTAACGAGCCTGAATAGCTCTGCAGACAAAGGCACTGTAATTTAACACCAGCTGTCTGCAATTAAAGTAAGATCGAATCTTGCCAGGCTCAAGGTTGACTCAGCCTTCCATCCTTTCTAAGGTAGGTAAATTGAGGACCCAGTTTGTGGGGGCAATAAGCTGACTTTGTATAAAATATACAAAAGTATGAAGGCTATTGCTTAACGCACTGTAAGCCGCCCTGAGTCTCCAGAGAAGGGCAGCATATAAATCAAATTAAAAAAAAAAAAAAAAACCAGAGAAGACACAGTACACTTAGAGCATAATTATTTGCCTTTGTAACCCTGTAGTGTTAGAGAGGTCGTTGGTGCTCTCTGAGCTTGGTCGGTTTTTTTCAGATGTTTCATTACCAAACTAGATAACATTATCAGTGCTGGTGCTCCAGCCCTGATGATGTTACTTAGTTTGGGTAATGAAACGTCTGTGAGAAAACAACCAAGCTCAGAGATCATTGAGGACCTTTCATTTCAACCCTGAGCTACAAATATTCTCCTCCATTGGCCTGTAGTGCTTATTCGCTCTCCTATAGCTTATTTCGCTCCCTTGTCCGTGGTACTTTGTTTCATTGTGAAACTGACCACTAGTCACAGCTGCTGAGATGGAGTTGGTGGTGTGAGATCTTTGAAGGTTCTTTAAGGCAGATGATTCAGTCTCCTTCCATTACAACTTCGGTTTGGTTTCCAATCAATATACATGTTAATGCACACATTACTTGTTATAAGAAGAAATGTTTTGAGAATTTCAGTGTCCTAATCACTAAAATATGGAAGTTATCTTAGGAACAACTTTCATTTGGTTGAACTTGAGGTTGGTCTGTCTGTCTGTCTGTCTGTCTGTCTGTCTGTCTGTCTGTCTGTCTGTCTGTCTATCCATCCAATCTATCCATCCAACCATCCATACACAGACACACACACACATCAGGAAAAAAAAGTTACTCTCTTGATTTTAAAGGATGGATCCATACTATGTGTTATTATTTCTGGAAAGCTTTTGTTTTTTAAAAATGAGAAAAAGACACATTATGTGACTGTAAGATCCAAACTTAATGATAAGCTCAACAATGGACTTAATTCCATATACATATTTATGCTTATCATAAGGAACGTTTCTTTTTTTAATTGAACAGAATAGAAACTATATTCTAAACTCTAAATCGATTTAGATCAGACTGGGGTTAACTATAGGGGTGATGATTTACTACAAGCATGTTCTTTTGTTTTCTTTGTATCTATTTGTATGTTTGTAATTTGTTTTATATTTGTGAAATGGCCAAAATGACCAATAAAGGTTCTATTGTATTTTAACTGTTGTTTTTGTTATATCTACAATAGTTCATTTATGATGATAATGCTGTTGTTTTTTTCTCCATTGGGTTGCCACTTTTTATTGTAGACTTCATTTTGTATTTCATTATTTTAACAATTTTTTTTTAAAAAAATCCAGAAATGGAGTAAAACCCATTCAAGCAAAGAAATCCAAGCTTTTGAGGATAGAAGAGTATTTGGGAAATTTGTAAAAGAAAAGATACGGCCAGTTAGTATGGATCAATTCATTAAAGAGTCTAAAAACTGCTTTGTTAGTATCTAAGAACTTTCCATTAGAACTGTATAAAGTCCTGAGTCATATTTCCATTTCAGGGGGAAAAATGGATCAACAATGAATTATATTAAGTGGTTAGAAACTGACATGTCAGAAAGCAGAAATCCAGTTTGTTTCTGTTCCCCTATCTTTTTTTTTAACCGGAAAATTAATGTCACAAGTTTTAAGGTCATGTTATGATTTCATAAATATCTTGCCATGAAAAATTCTACAATTTCCACTAGAATCCTTCACAACTTTCTCCAAATGCATTTCACTTTTTCCAGAATATATTCCTGATTATTTTTCCATATATTTCTGGAGAAATATATCAACTTTACAGGACAATGTTTTTGAAATGCCAAAACAAAAGGAGGGGATGGAAGCAGGTATGTTTGTAATCCAATCCTTAAACAATTACAACTCTCCCAAGAGAGTAAGTCTCTTATTGCTAATGTCCTACAACACCTTAAAGAATATTGTACACTTTAGAATTAAGTCAGGGTCAAAAATAGTTCCTACTTTTCTACCATCACTATTACCACTACTCTAGAATTCCTCTCCTAGAACTAAGGAGAAATTTCCTGACAGTGAGAACAATTAATCAGTGGAACAACTTGCCTCCAGAAATTGTAAGTGCTCCAACAATGGAGGTTTTTAAGAAGAGATTGGATAACCATTCGTCTGAAAAGGTATAGGGTTTCATGCTTGAGCAGGGGATTGGACTAGAAGACCTCCAAGGTCCCTTCCAACTTTGTCATTCTGTTTATCTGTTGTTTTGTTATTAGCTAAAAATCACTGATACACAAATGCAGCATAAACCCTAATGTAATGCCTAGGTTTCTTCCAAGACGTTCTCAAATTTTTTAATATACACCATAGGACTCCATTGTATATAGGTTGTCACCTTGCCAATGCTATACTTGTCAGTTGTCACCTTCCAGAAACTTAAGTGTAAATCTTGCCCATCAAAGCTTGTCCACTCTATTATTAAAGTTGACTCAGCCTTCCATCCTTCCGAGGTGGATAAAATGAGGACCCAAATTGTTGGGTGAAAATATGCTGACTCTGTAGACCACTTAGAGAGGGCTGTAAAGCACTGTATAAGTCTAGGTGCTATTGCTGTTAACCAAAGACTGTCCCATTTGTTTTGTTTGTTTTTTAAAGAATCAATTGCTTTCCCTCGTGGTGCACGTTGCATCACAGACATTTTCTCTTGCAAAGCGGGGCGGAGATCTGCAAATTTGGCGTGCTAAATTCACTGCTGTTTCCACCGCTAGTGTTGTTGTGCAAACCCAGACGAGCCAGAGAGTGCAACAGCGTTTGTTGGTGTCCATGAGACAGTGGGTGGTGGGCCTCACCGAGATTACTCATCAGGCCATTCGACATCAGGCAGTGGGTGATGGAATTGCAGTGAGTCAACTTCTCTTCCCAAAACTGTTTATAGACTTCCTGGATTTCCTTTTCCATGTGATTGTTAAGTAACGAGTTAGATAGGGGTTCCTTGCGGAGAGCCAGGCTGTTCTCCCCGACATCGTCCCCGTGCCCCAACTTTAGCCCCCTGGGTTTCTGTAATGGGAAGGGAGTATCTAAGGGGAGATCCGTCGACAAGAACATGGGACCAGACAATTCGTTATAAGTCTGGTCCACGATGTGATCGGAATCACGGGTATGGTCAGCGATATGATCTCCTCCGATATGCAGATCGGGATAATTCTGATAAAGACTTTGGCATGACCAAGATCTGTACAAATCCAGCTCTTTCCTACAGTGCTGCTCTTGAACTGGTACGCGCTGAGGAACGGACAGGGGTATTTTGTGGGTTTTGTTCCTTGGTGCATCTTGTCCAGGGATCTGCTGATGACGTTTTGGATCCATGTTTCTGCCATGAATCTCCGCCACCTTCTCAGCTGCTGCTCGGCTGGATTTCGTAAAGAGCTGTTCATTTTCATCCGTATTTGCAAACTGGCCTTGCCAAGTTTCTTGTCCAACGGGTTTCAGCAACCGGCCTTGGCAGGAGTCAAAAGGCTCGCTTTTATAGGCGAAGACAGTTATGAAGCTTTCTGCCAGCATGGTGGCTCAGAAGACAAATCTTCAAAAAAGACTACACAGAGAAAATGCCTTTAAAAAGAAAAAAAAATACACGGAGAAGTTATTTAGAGAAGGAAAGAGAAAACACATTCGGTTGTTTAATTCATTGTACCTCGGTTAAGATTAGAGCAAAATATCCTCAGCCTTCTTTAAACCGAGATCTTCCTGGTTTATTGGATTCCAGAATTCCCACATCAGCATGGTCAGTATGTAGGAATTCTGGTATTTATAATCTAAAACGTCTGGAAAGCGTCTCTTACAGGGATTAAATTTTTGCTTTTGCTTTTCTGCCCTGCCACTAATGCTAAGCAAAACATATTCTATAATCCTATTAATTTGGCAATCCATTACAAAACCCCAGGATGGTAAGAAGGAACATTAGAGAATCAGGATGTTCTAAATTATCCGGAAGAAACACTTAGAGAGCTACTCAGTGGCTCCACAAACACTGAAAATGATTTGGAGTTAAGCAAGCAAATGAAAAAGTATCGGTCTGTGGATATCGAATCCTAATTTATCATTGGCTGAGATCATGCATTCTAAGCCATGAATTATGGTTTGCAGATCACAATGGTTGGATTCACACAACACGGTATACCCTAAGTATGAAGGATTTGCTCACAAATTAGATCACTATTGGCTTAGCTAGATGAGTGAAGACTCTTACGAAGATGTTTGCTTTGCTTTAGCTCAATGCATTCTGTGAATCCATGTTATGATTTGTAGATTGTATTTTACATATTAGTCTGCCACACAGACACCCATCTGACTGCAGCTTGTTCAAGAAAAGCTGATTAAGGAAGTAACGTTTGATGCAATGTATATGTTGTTTTAGCCTCTGATTCATTTTCCTTAGCTGCGTTCCTATTGCACATATAAATCTTTCTTTGTCTTCTTTTTAAAGGAATTAGAAAGTTGGTACATCAATTTCTTTTATCAGCAAAACATATAAGACAGGCAAATTACAGTTTCTTCTTGAGAAAAGTTGAAGCTCAAGGTTGAACTCTGGGGTCCTTGTGCTGTCTCCCCTTCATTGTTTTCTTGCCAATGTTTCATTACCAAACTAGGTAATATCATCAATGCTAGAAGGAAGTGGGGAGTTGCTCTCTTTTTATATATTAGTGGTTTGCACTGTCGAAAAACAAAATAGGAAACAAAACACTTTCCCACCCACAATCAACACCCAGATAAGGACAGATTAACACCAAGATTAATACTAGACCAACAAACAAGAAGTAAACAATACTCAAATCAGAATAGAATAGAATAGAATAGAATAGAGTAGAATAGAATAGAATAGAATAGAATAGAATAGAATAGAATAGAATAGAATAGAATTTTACAAGGAATTTGTCTTGGTGCATATGCTCTCAATGTACATAAAAGAAAAGATACGTTCATCAAGAATCGTAAGGTACAACACTTAATGATAGTCATAGGGTACAAATAAGCAATCAGGAAACAATATCAATATAAATCGTAAGGATACCAGCAACAAAGTTACAGTTATACAGTCATAAGTGGAAGGAGATGGGTGATGGGAACGATGAGAAGACTAATAATAATAGTAATGCAGACTTAGTAAATAGTTTGACAGTGTTGAGGGAATTATTTGTTTAGCAGAGTGACGGCGTTCAGGAAAAAAACTGTTCTTGTGTCCAGTTGTTCTAGTGTGCAGTGCTCTGGTGTGCAGTAACTACTAATTCAGACAGACAAACAGTAAACAACAGCCTAATCAAGGAACTACCAAAAATACTCCCACTTACACTGATAGGACAAGCCATTTGTATATAAAAAGAGAGCAAATCCAACTCCCTTTGGCACTGATGATGTTATCTAGTTTGGTAATGAAAAATCTGTAAGAAAAACAACCAAGCTCAGAGACCACCAAGGACCCCACAGTTTCTTCTTTGCGTTAATAATTTCCTTCGGGGATTTATGAAAACAGGCCAAATGTGTCCATTCAGTCCAGAATTGCTATGAGAGGCAGCATATACATTTAATAACTTATTATTATTAATTCTCACAACTATTTTATTGCGATTCTCATTTCTCAAAAATAAAAAGGTTAACAGGAAATTGTGGTTGAGCATAGGAGGCTCACCCAAACCATCTTCCATGCGCGTAACAGTGATCAACCTAAGTGTCTCTCAACCTTGGTTAAAAGTTTCTCAACTTGGTGCCCTTGTTCTGAAATCTGATTCGAAGAACCACAAGCTGTGTAAAGTCCTGCAAGTTAAACAGCCACAATGAATTATCTTTCTAGGCCCAATTTTATACACAGCCTATCCTTCCGATTCTAGGTGGCTTAAAATAAAATAAAAAACACTTGATAAATGTATAAAAAGATCTATAACATTAATAAATATTTTTTTAAAAACTATTTGGAAAAAGTGCAAAGAAGAGCAACTAAGATGATTAAAGGCCTGGAGAACGGTTGTAGGATTTGGGTTTGAGTAGTCAAGAGAAAAGAAGGTCTAAGGGGGACATGATAGCAGAATTGCAGTATTTGAGAGGCTGCCACAAAGAAGTGGGGGTCAATTTATTTTGCAAAGCACCAGAGGGCAGGACAAGAAACAATGAATGGAAACTAATCAAGGAGAGAAGCAACCTGGAATTAAGGAGAAACTTCCTAACAGTGAGGACAATTAGCCAATGGAATGGCTTTGTCTTCAGACATTGTGGACATCACTGGAGGTTTTTAAGAAGACATTGGACCGCCACCTGTCTGAAATGGTATAGGATCTCCTGTTTGAGCAGGAGGATGGATTAGAAGACCTCCAAGATCCCTTCCAGCTCTATTCTGATTCTATTAGAATCTATAAATAAAGGTGTAGCCAGTAGCTGCCATAAAAACAAGTTGGAAGAGTCTCTTGAAGAGGATTATTTTTGTCACCTTCTGAAACATCATCAGGATGGGGGCAGAGGGGAGAATACTGTAGTCCACCAGGAAGGGACCACTCATGTGAAAATTTTCCCCTGTTTTGTTTCAAGGTGAGTACTGAATACCTTCTATTACACTGTCTAGGTTGGGCAGATTCTGTATAATCTCCCCTGAATTTACCCATGGCCTAAGTGATAAAGCCATACACTGTAGGTCATCACTAAAATATTGCAGGGGAATTCTACGGTATTGTCTGATAGCAACAGGTTTAACGTGGCATCTCTCTGGATAAAAGGACAGGTAAACGATAGGAGACAGAAGTAAATTTTGTACAATATTCAAATAATATAATCCAACAAGGTAAGACAGTAGGAATATGAATGGCTTAGTAGGAGTACGATTTGCAGATAAGCTTAGATTTTAATTTGTCACCGACCCTTTTTTGCATCCATGTGATACTGCCTGTAGAGATTACATTGCAAATTATATTTTTTTAAAAAGATTTTAAAACGTTAGTTCCAAAAGCTCAGCGATACTTGCAAATCCTACAATAAAGCAATTGGATCTCAAATTGTGATCATTTGGGGCCATCTCAAGATGGCCCCTTCAGTAAAACATATTCCCAATTACATTTGTATTTGTTTATTTGTATTTATTTCTTAAATGTATATGTCGCCCATCTCACTAGCGAGCAATTCTGAGAGGCTTACCACAAATACCCTGGATTCTAGCCTTAACGTATTTAAAATTACATAAAATGTTAACCTTCCAGTGTTTGCAATGAACATACCTTTTGCTGGTTACATGCTATGTGGGATCAAATAGGAAAACAGCCACAAAATAGAGACAAGGATGGTCCTTCTCTGAACTTTTTTTCAGAGATTGCACAGATGTGCTACTTTCCACAAGCTATGCTTGAATCTCTGGGATTCTGCAATGTTCACGCATTTAACAACAAGTCACTTCCAGTGGGGGGCGGGGGGGCGGAAACCTCTGTGGTCACCCTTCCTGCGATAGTAGATCCAAAAAAGGATCTGACTTTTAAAATCTATATTGTGTAATGAGGCAGATAAGCACTGTTCTCTTGTGACTGGGACGGTTTGCAGAACTGTATTGGAAAGAGGAAGAACAGCTTGATTAGGAAAACGAAAATGTAAATTGTTATTTTCTTTTCTACAGGAATTAAAGAGCCAGGCTGAATCCTGGAGTTATTATAAGGTGTGGAAAAGGGTGGAGAAGGAAAATATATAGAGCCTCAGCCTCAGGATGAATTTCCACATTTCTTACAGATCTTTACCGTGGTCCATTCTAGATCTCACCTGAATTATTCTCACGATAGGTTTAACAGAATAATAGAATTGGAAGGGACCTTGGAGGTCTTCTAGTCCAACCCCCTGCAGGAGACCCTATACAATTCCAGACAAAAGGCTGTCTAATCTCTTCTTAAAAGCCTCCAGTGATGGAGCACTCACAACTTCTGGGTCATTAATTGTTCTCGTGTAGGAAGTTAGCATCCACCCCTTTCCTGGAAGAATGAAATATTTTAGGAAATATTAAAAAGACAGAATATTATGTTTCCCTGGTTGAGAAATGGAGAAACATGTCTTAAAGACAAAGCAACTCCCACCTTCCTGCCTTTGTTAATGGGCCAGAGGCAGAAACTCAATCCTTGTCAATGGACCTTCATCTGCAACACAATGGGACCCATCTAGCAACAGAAACTCACCACATGGCACCTGGGAAGATTACATCAGCCAGCAAGGCTAACTAAGACCCCCACCTCCTGGGAGTCTGACAACCAATCAGGATACTCTTTTGGGGCCCCAGGAAATTCAAAGCCAGAGAGAGCATAAAAACCCGGGGACTCGCTGCATTTCGGCCCTTTTTCTGTTCAGGAACTCAAGCCATGCGATCCTGTCCACCATTAAACCATCTTTCCAAGCAGTCTCCATGTTTCCAGTATCTTTTTCCCCACTTGGAGCCGAACCCAGAAGGATATTTCTTCCAACACTCGCTGGCAGGAAATTTGTCCTTATTTCTAGGTTGATTCTCTCCTTGATAAATTCCATCTGTTACTTCTAGTCCTGCCTTCAGATGCTATGGAGAATAAGTCGACCCCTTCCTCTCTCTCACAGCCCCTCAAATATTGGAAGAATCCTTCCATTTCACCCCAGTCCTTTTCTTTGTTAGACTAGACATACCCAGTTCCTACAATCATTCATGTTTTAGCTTTGCTGCTCTTCTCTGCATCCTTTCTAGAGCCTCAACATATTTTTGTGTCATGTTGATTACAACGGGATGCAGTATTCCAAGTGTAATTTTACCTGTAGACCATACCACCTTAGTTATAACTCACTATTTTATTCATCATGGTTTAATACCAGGTTTACTATAACAAGCTTTGCTTAGGACAAATCATGTTGGGTTTTTTTTTAGAGTTACAGGCATTTATCCAGTAAAGAAACATAGCAGTTAGAAAGAATTTTCTCTGGACGCATAGTTAGGAAAATTTCAGTTATCTCCAAGGGTAAGTTCATTCATTCCTTCTGGATGTGCAAAAAGACTCCAAGCAAAGCAGCTGTCAGCATTCTGATGCTGCCGTAAAAAGGAGGAGACGAGGCTTGACTTTTCACCTACTTATTTTCTCTGTAGATAATATCCCCTAGGAGATGGGATGGGAGGGGGCATTCCTGTGGGCTGAGGTCAGAAGCTGGGGAGACTGACTTGGAAGATGGCCAATGAGAAGATGAGAATTGGGGAACGGAAAAGGAAGGGTTTGGGGGTCAGAGGGTTAGTATCGGCCACGACGAAGTCAGGGCCAGATCTGTCGTATTCAATAAATGGAATATTTTAGCAAAGATTAATTGTTTGGGAGTGCAATTTATTTGAGATGACATCGAAACCTGACAGCAGCACTGTTTGCATACCAGTATTTTATGCAAGTATAAGATTACTACTTGGGTGTTCAGGGTAAGCATCTGACCTGGTTGACACATCTTATTAAGGAAGGATTTAATCATGTTATAATAGGTAACCAAGCCACACATAATGCTACCTCATTCTGGATGGATTTTACAGGCGACTCTCAGCCCAGAAGCAAACCAACCATCTCAGAGGTCAATGTTATTTGTGAACCAGATTCTGTCACTTGAGTTTCCAGGGTTGTCCTGATGATAAAATGGAATGGCTAAAGAAGAATAACAGAGTGGGAAGGGACCTTGGTATTCTGTCCCCGTCTCACACACGCACACAAACAGACAGCTGGGGGTTAAATAAATTGGCAGACAACCAATTCTTCCGATAAGACGCTTGGCAGCAACCCAGTAGCTGCTTGCCAAGAACTTTACTCAATAAACAAAATACCCACAGTCAAGAATTGTCCAGTTCGTAAAATAAATCCAAGGCCGATAATGTTGTTTCCAGAGATGCAATGTGACTCGATAGTAGTTAGTTTTGTCCGTCACAGAGTCTGAATGGCCACCTCACCCCCTTTTATACCCTGTGGGGTGTGGTCCAGTGACTCAGCCTAATGTCTGGCACGCCTTTTCTTCTGTTGCGTGTGCTTATCTCTGCGACGCTGCCGAGGATCCAGCCAAGACTCATTACCCTCATCACTGTCCACTTGTGGCTGCGTGGACGTGCTTGGCCCCAGCCCTATCTCTTGCCCTTCAGCGGACACCGAAGGCATTGCCAGAGAGGAGGGTCCTGTAGAGGGAGGCCTTGCCAACTCCTCTCCTTCACTCTTGGAGTCCTCTCCTGCCGATGACACAGGCTCAGGTAACGGAGCCACAACATTTGGAGGTCTTCTAGTCCAACCCCCTACTCAAGCAAGAGACCCTAGCATTCCAGCCAAATGGCTGTCCAGTCTCTTCTTAAAACCTCCAGTATTGGAGCACTCACAACTTCCGGAGGCAAATCATTCCACTGATTAATTATTCTAACTGTCAGAAAATTTCTCCTTAGTTCTAGTAGCATTATAGTAGGAATTCTAGAGTAGTGGCAATAGTGATGGTAGAAAACTAGACTTGGAACGAAGTCTTGAGATCCTTCAGAGACAAAAGGTGCAATCAAGATGACAAAAGATAGAAAGTCCATTCAGAGAGTGGTAAGGACAGCCGAGAAGATTACAGGAAGCTCGATTCCCGTTATTCAGGATGCTGCTTATAAGCACTATGTGCTTAGAGATCAAAGTATTGTTAGAAACCCCCCACACCCACTTCATGGTCTGTTTCTGTTGCTCCCCTCTGGGAGGAGGTTTCAAAGTATTTCTAGCAGGACTTCCAGATTCTGTAACACAGGGGCAAGTTTCAAATCCTGTTGCTACCAGTTCTCTCGTGCGCGCACGTGCACTCCCACGTGCAGCGCTTCTGTACATGCGCAGAAGCATCCGGGCAGGTGGGTGGAGCTTCCAGCCGCCGCTGCTATCGGTTTTCCTGATCCGGTAGCAACCCACCACTACTGTAACAGCTTTGTTCCCTAGGCCATCCATCTGGTAAACTCGCAAGATTTGTGTCTCTTGCCATGTGCATGGATACATCCAAACTAAACTGTGTTGTTTCTCCATGTCATATAATGTATGTGGGTACATGCATAATTTTGTATTTATTTATTCATTTATCTTGTCATGTTTATGTTTATATTAGAGGTAGAAACCCTTTGAGAGCTGTATGCAACATAATTTCATTTTAATGTATGCTTATTAGTGTACATTCAAAGTGACAATGAAATATTCTATTCTATTCTATTCTAGAATAGAACAGAACAGAGAATAGAATAGAATAGAATAGAATAGAATAGAATAGAATAGAATAGAATAGAATAGAATAGAATAGAATAGAATAGAATAGAATAGAATTTTTATTGGCCAAGTGTGATTGGACACACAAGGAATTTGTCTTCGGTGCATACGCTCTCAGTATACATAAAAAGACAAGATACATGCATCAAGAATCATAAAGTACAACACTTAATGATAGTCATAGGTTACAAATAAACAATCAGGAAACAATATCAATATAAATCTTAAAGATACCAGCAGCAAGGTTACAGTCATACAGTCATAAGCGGGAGGAGATAGGTACTAGGAAAGATGAGAAGAATAATAGTAATACAGTATTAGTAAATAATTTGACAGTGTTGTGGGAATTAGTCGTTTAGCAGAGTGATGGCATTTGGGGAAAAACTGTCCTTGTGTCTAGTTGTTCTGGTGTGCAGTGCCCTATAGTGTCTTTTTGAGAATAGAAGTTGAAACAATTTATGTCCAGGATGTGAGGGGTCTGTAAATATTTTCACAGCCCTCTTTTTGACTCGTGCAGTATACAGGTCCTCAATGGAAGGCAGGTTGGTAGTAATTGTTTTTTCTGCAGTTCTAATTATCCTCTGAAGTCTGTGTCTGTCTTGTTGGGTTGCAGAACCAAATCAGACAGCTATAGAGGTGCAGATGAAATATTCCATTCTATTCTATTCTATTCTATTCTGTTCTGTTCTATTCTATTCTATTCTATTCTATTCTATTCTATTCTATTCTATTCTATTCTATTCTATTCTATTCTATTCTAATTCATCAAAGACACGTCTGGCCTCCCTTCCTCTCGTTGAATCCCAGATCTTCTGCACCCTCCTGCATTGCCCACAAACTCTCAGCCAGTCTCAGTGCCGGACTCCAACTCCTATCATTCCCTTCTTGCTAGCCGGGATGTGCAAGCGTCTCCAACACCAACCTAATTTCCGTTTGATGGTCTTTCCAAGAACTTTCGCCGCAGTTCCCCTCCGGCCCGCAAGGGGCGGAGAAGAGCAATAACCAGGGAAAGGAGAGACCGGGGATGGGGGGGAGGGCTGTTCTTTGAGTGGCAGCGCGAGCGGCCATTCTGAACGCAGGAGTCTCGCTGGCGGTTTTGTTCCCATAGCAACGGCGGCTCCGGGCCGAGCATGGCCGCCCTTCGGGTGTATTACACCAGCGTGACGGGCTCCAGGGAGGTGAGAGGCAGCCTGAGTGGGGCGGCCGCGCCCGAGAGCCCCTTACAAGCCGAGTTGCTTGGGAGGGCGAGCCTCTCCCAGCCCTTCTGCGACAGGTCGCCCTCCGCGGGAGTGCGGAGACTACAGGACTCATCATCCACAGCGCCTTCCTTGTGGTTGGGGTTGCAGGTCCCCTCCCCCTCCAGAGACGTGGGAACCACAATTCCAGTCATCCTCAGCGCCCTTCGCCTGTCTTGGAACTGCAAGCCCCGCCTGGTGCTTCTGAGATCACAGCTCCCATTGTTCCCAGCCCACCCAGCACTGTCTTGGGGTGGGTGGGTGTCTCAGAACTACAAACCCCATGCCTCTCCCGAGACTCTGGGATCCCAGCTCCCATCGCTCTCTGTGTGCTATAACCGCCATCTGTCCTCCAGAGGCTCTTGGATCACAGCTCCCATCACTCCCAGCCACCCTAGAGCATCCGTTGTGTGCCTTGGAACTACAAACTCCAGTATCCTTCCAAAGGCTTGGATCACAGCTCCCATAATACCCAGCCACCTTAGCATCTTTTGTGTCTCTCTGGAATACAAGCCTCAGCAGCATTCCAGAGACTCTTGGATCACAGCTCCCATCACTCCCAGCCACCCTAGCATCCGTTCTGTGCCTTGGAAAGATAAGCCCAAGAACCTTTCCAAAGGCTTGGATCACAGCTCCCAACATTCCCAGCCACTTAAGCCCCAGTAGGATTCCAGAGGCTCTTGGATCACAGCTCCCATCACTCCCAGCCACCCTAGCATCCAATGTGTGCCCTGGAAATACAAGCCCAAGTACCTTTCCAGAGGCGTGGATCACAACTCCCATAACTCCCAGCCACCTTAACATCTTTTGTGTGTCTCTGGAATACAAGCCCCAGTAGCATTCCAGAGGCTCTTGGATCACAGCTCCCATAACTTGGAAATACAAGGCCAAAATACCCTTCCAAAGACTAGGATCCCAATTCCCATCTCTCCCAGCCAACCCAGGACTTTCAGTTGAGTGTTGAAGTACAACCCTTGGACCTCTTCCAGAGACCCCAATTCCCATCACCTCTAGCCACCAGGCTGGGAAAAGCTGATCCAGGGCATCCTCTGGTGGGATGGGGACATCCTGAGTAGGGGATGGGGGTCAGGGAAGCGGATCCCCCAGACAGGCTATTTTGTATTCAAAAGATCAATAAAAGGCTTGCAATGAGATCAAGGTTGAGTAAGGGCTGTGAAATGCACAAACTTGGGTCTACAGGGGAGCCTGGAGAAGAGGGGCTTCAGGTCCTTCCCTCTGGGCTGCTTTGGAGCTCCTGAGATTGGGGACGAGGCAGCTCCACTTCACCCATGATGGCTTGCCATGCCTCATTCTCGAGCCTTGATTGACAGAAAGCAAACCCCACTCCTTCTTAGCACTCATCATATTACCTAGTTGGGTAGGGAGATGTCTCCAAGAAAGCAACGAAGCTCAGAAAGCACTAAGGTCCCCACAGTTCAACTCAGAGCTACAAATATACTCTTCCAATGAAGTAATATGATAATACTCATTGGAACCTTCTGTGCAAACCCACTGAAATGGGGCAGCCAACACCAGTGCTATAAGAGACTGTATATAAGACAGCAAATCCCACTCCCTTCTATCACTGATGCTGTTAGCTAGTTGGGTATTGAAATGTCTGCAAGGAAACAAACTCTGAGATCACCAAGAACTCCACAGTGTTCAAGCCTTAGCTACAAATACTATCTTCTATTGGTACCTGGATTGACAATTCAAGAGTGCCTGGGCATCTATATATCTGATGCATTTCATCTGAGGCAGTTTACAGATTTAAAGAAGTGCAAGTTGTACTATCATGTTTTTAATATAAATATATATATTATTCTATAATTTTACACCAGCATCTTCCATCTGCTAGAAGCAAAAATAATTCCTAATACAGGCATTCCATTCAAGGCACATTTTTTTTAAACATTCAAAAGCTACCACTCTTAAAAATAGTAATTTTAAAAATAGAAACACACAAACTATGGCTCAAAATAAATTAGTTTCAGAAAAAATCAGTAGAAATAGTACTACAAGAAAGCTGTGCCAAAGTTTTGATGTCTTAAAAATCTGCAGTTGTCAGAAGTAGTATACAGTCATGGGCAGACTTTAAAAAAAAACATTTCTGCACAAGTTTAAAAAATACTAATTAGTTGTCTGGATTCTTTCTTTTTCTTGTAGCATAATGATCTAAGAAATTTACGAGTTTACTTTAAGGGAATATGCAGGGGATTGTACCCTATATGTGGCTTTGTTAATGGATGCACCTTTGTTCTCTACCCTATTACCAAACTTTTAATTTAAAAAAGAATCCATTGTGATATAAAAAGAATCCAGTGACTTTACCTTGGCAGAGGGCAGGAAGGACGGAAATGCAAAATTACTAAAATTGGGTGGGTGGAGGGGGGGAAGCTGTATTGAAGGGTTATGCTCAAAAGTGGGCACGAACTCTGAGGAAGCTGCATCTTTAGTCCCAGCTAAAGTCATCCACTTTTGAACTAACTCTTTTTGATATAAAGTTAGTTTCCAGCACATCTAACTAAAACCCGGAATCGTCCTAAGCAGAAGATTAGGGCAGCCCCATGGTAACACTTGGATTTGAAGAAATGCTGTCAGATCTGTGACACCCCAAAATCTCTACCCTCCCTCTTCACCAAAACTGTCGGTATATCTAGGTGAAGCAGAGGCAGTCTGAGGTTCTTCGTATTCTGGATGGAAACCGCATGAAGTACCAGTTGGTGGATGTCTCGCTCAGTGAAACTTTGCTGCAAGAGATGAGGGACAAAGTTGGCAAGGCTGATGCAGTCCCACCCCAGATCTTTAACGGAGACGAATATTGCGGGGTAAGAAAAATCAGACTGGGGGAGGCAACCAAATTATGGATTCGGTTATAATGGCTGGAAAACAAGTTGAAGAGCAGGTGAATAAAAGCACACTTATTCAAAATGTATTTTGTATGTGAATATGTCTCGTTAACCTTCTCTCCCAAAAAAAGGGGGAAAAAATTCTGGAATTTATTCACTTCCTCCCATTCTTGCTTTTCTTCTTCCCTCATTGGTACCACCTCCAGCTTGTTTCTTCTTCGAACATCGCAATCATCCCCAGCGCAAGTTACATGTCGACTATGCTATTATTTCCAAATGGAAAAGGGTGGAGGGGAGGAAGGATAGGGAAAGGAGCCCTGGTGGCGCAGCAGACTAAAGCACTGTTATTAACACCAGCTGCCTGCAATTACTGCAGGTTCGAATCTCCCCAGGCTCAAGGTTGACTCAGCCTTCCATCCTTTCTAAGGTAGGTAAATTGAGGACCCGGATTGTGGGGGCAATAAGCTGACTTTGTATAAAATATACAAAAGTATGAAGGCTATTGCTTAACGCATTGTAAGCCGCCCTGAGTCTCCGGAGAAGGGCGGCATATAAATCAAAAAATTTTTTAAAAAGTGTGTGTGAATTACATTACATCAATGAGCTGTTATTTAGTCATCCAAAGTGCACAAAAAAACCAAACAATATTCCCATTTTTAGGGCTGACCTGCAAATCAGATTTGCAGAAAGGTAAGTTGTCCCTAGAGAAGGTCAGTTGGTTTGGCTTTGATTGGAAAATATTCTTGCTTGTATGTAGTGGGAATCACATATTTTTACCATCTTATCCCACCATAGAGCTTTCTTTTCTGCTTTCTCCTTCCAACAATCCAAATTGGCAAATAAAGGTTGATAAAGAGTTCTCAGACCATGATAACCTGTAGTATGGTTTCGTTCAGGTTAGCATGTTCTGTGAATCTCCTTGTTAATAAATCATGGTTTAATGTGATGTCTGTAGTCAGTGAGCGATTGGCACAATCCAGTAATTTTAGGAATGGAATGGCTATTTGAATCCAGGATCATCAGATTCAAGCTCAACAATAACAGCATTTTGAAGAAAAGTGACGTCCAGCTGAATGTGACTTTCATCCCCGGGCTCTTCTGGCTTCTTAACTCAGTTAACTTCTATCTTTTGTATTTGTTTCAGGACTTTGAGATGCTGTATGAAGCAACTGAAAATGAAGAAGTTAAGAAATTCCTTAAGGTAGCAGCTGCAGACAGAGTGGGAAAAAATGTGGCAACAATTTGAAGATGTTCCTTTATATAAGTGTTCAGTGCTTAAACCATGTTTTTTTTTAAAGTTTAAATAAAGGGAATTTTGTATGTCAAAGAAATTTAGCTCCCTGTGAAAGACATGGGAATTGCAAAAATTAATATCCACTGTATCAGCTTTTTGTGTAAGGTTTACTATGAGAACAAGGCAGTAATACCTTTCTCTAATAGTAGGAGAACACAACAAGTGAGCACACATTAAAACACGCCTACTTGAAATCTCTCCTACCAGATAGAAGGATTTTGACTAATTTCGAACACCAGAGTGAAAGACCAAATGGAATCTATCTTTTGAAGTTGTGAGTTCGGATACCGATATTATCTGGATGAATAAAATAATAAAGTAAAGTTACTCAGAGCTCTTGGGTCTCCTTTGAGAACATGATTCAAATATCCTGCAAACACATGCATTGTCTTTAGGTTGAATCAATCCTTGAATTGATTTAGAAACAGATTTTTTTTTCCTCCAAGTTTTTTTTAAAGATATTTCCGTACTGTAACATCCAAAAATACTGATTAAATCACCTTTAGTTTTCAATGGTCCCATTTCTGCTGGCTTTCATAACCCCATTACCTATGAGAAGTTATTGAAGAACGAGAAAATGTTAAAAGTATAAAGAGGATTCCTAGGCACTAAAAAGCTGGTGATCGCCATACCTGAAGCGAAAGCAGCAGTTAAAAATAACAATGATTGTTTTGTGTGTAAAAGGAGGAAAACTTTATTACGAAATCGCATATTATTATAATAGAAAACAGCAGAAGACGTGCAGCTTTTATTAACAGATTTCTGGAATCGGAAGCTGGTACAACGTCCTCATTGCCACAATTAAGCCCAACGTAACAGATCAGATGAAAATCCATCTAAAAATGTGTGATTCCTATGATATACTTTTTTTTTAAAAAAAAAATTCTGATTGAACTTTCCTAATTCAGAGCCCACGGCCATCATGAAATAGGGGAAAGAAAGGTTTCAAGGAGTTGTGAACAGCTATCAGTTAGGAAAAGGAACAGGACAGCCAGCCAAAGAGACTCAAGCGCAGTGGGATTACGAGAGAAAAACGGAAGTCATGAATGGATGGCAAGGTCTGATAGACCAGAAGATGGGTGATCAAAGGCCTGAAGCGGAAACTAGCAGAACCCCAGCAACAACAGACCACTAGTGCCATTCGCAGAGTTGCAAGATGCCGAAAGGGGCAAGGAGCTCTGGTAGAACAATGGTTAGAATGCAGAATTGCAGGCTAACCCTGCCCAAAGCCTGGGATTCGATCCTGGTGGAGCTCAAGGTTGACTCAGCCTTCCATCTTTCCGAGGTAGGTAAAATGAGGATGGCCCACATTGTTGGGGGCAAAATGCAAATCATGCTGCTAGATTGTAAACTGCCTAGAGCAGGGGTCTTCAAACTTGACAGCTTTAAGACTTGTGGACTTCAACTCCCAGAATTCCTCCTCCAGTCATGTTAGCTCAGGTATTCTGGGAGTTGAAGTCCGCAAGTCTTAAACTTGCCAAGTTTGAAGACCCTTGCCCTGCTGTGAAGTGCTATGGGGCAGTATATAACCCTAACGCTATTGTTAATGACCACAGCTCCACGTAGCAGACCAAGCAATGGCACTAGTTCAGGATAACAGCAGACAAAACAAAAGGACAACTGCTAATGATAATACGGCTCATGGGAATGGCAAAATTCCTAGGAGTTGGGAGTCCACAGGTCGTAAAGTTGCCAGAGTTGCCCATCTCTGTTGTGGAATATAAAAGATATAGCGTAGAGGACATCATACAAAGATGGATTTACAGGGTTAGTATAATAACAAGAGACTGCTTATAAGAAATTAAGAGTATAACAAATTTGAGTTAAAATATACTCATTTAATGCAAAATTAATGAGATTTGAGCACAGGATTACTCCAACAGGTATAGGAAATTAAACAATAGACTATAAGAGATAAGATGGTTGTCTAACATAGGTTTTCCAATAGCAATGAATTAGGAACCCAAGATATATTTAGATCAATATATTGGAGTGAAAAACTTTGGGGAACCGTTTTCAGCCACTGGATACAGGATTTGTCCCGTCTTGAGTTTCTTAACATCAAAACCCATCTCAAACCTGCAGGGTATTCTCTGTCCAATCTGAGCCCAGAGCCAGGACAACTAGGAATGATCATTTGTGCAAAAGCATATACCGTATAAGATGCACCTACCTTTTTTGGGGAGGAAAACAAGAAAAAAAAATCTGCCTCTGCTTCCCAACAATTTGCCTCCTTGCAGCAAACAGCCTGTTTCAGCTTCAGCACAGCTTGATTAGCAACCAACTGATTGTCGGTTGGATTGGTTTCCGAACCATTAGCTGTTTCAGGCTGCAGGGATTGCCATAGCCTATTGTCGCCTCTGTGCAACCCATTTTCTGCCTGTTCCGGGCAGCCGGGATCAGAATGGGCGGAAAATGGGACGCATAGAGACCGAAAACGGGGCGTGCAGGGCCTGAAAACGGGATGCAGAGGCCAAAAACGGGGCGCGTGGAGGCCGCAATAGGCTATGGCAATCCTTGCAGCCTGAAACAGCTGAAGGTTGGGAGGCCGATCCAAACGATAATCAGCTGCTTGTGCTAATCAGGTTGTGCTGAAGCTGAAACAGGCTGTTGGCTGTTTGCTGCAAGGAGGCAAATTGCTGGGAGGCAGAGGCCAAAGGATGGGGGCGGATGGATGGGGCTACATTCAGTGTATAAGACACACCCAAACTTTCACACTCTTTTGGGGGGGGAGTGCATATTATACTTTGAAAAATACGGATAGTATAAACTATGTAGAGATGGTCCTCTTTTGTTTTGAAATCCAGAACTGGTAAAACCAGACATTCTACATTAGCATTTCTCAATCTTGGCAACTTTTAAGATGGGTGGACTTCAACTCCCAGAATTCCCCAGTCAGCCATGATGTGGAATTCTGGGAGTTGAAATCTGCCCGTCTTAAAGTTGCCAAGGTTGCGAAATATTACTCTACATACTGCAGATTTCCAAAGAAAAACACCATACTAAACATCTTTCCGAAAACAGCACAGGTCAAACTTTCACACAAAAGAGAAGCAATTACTGTATCTTGACTCTCAAAGGCCTCATGAAAGCTAAGACAGATAAAAGAATGCAGACGTTATAAAGTTAGCCAACTCCTGCAGAACCTAGATTCTCGAGGGAACCATGTCAACTGGTAGGAATCCTAGATTTAAAAAAAAAACCTCATGTTGATTTGTGTATTTATTTGCATGTATTATTAAGTGGGGAAGGGAATATTTGGATGGAGTCGTCTACATTAACTTTGGTCCTCCGCACGGGCTAAGAATACAACGTCCGTGAGATAAAAAGGCAGCATACATCTATCTATCTGTGGAGTTCCTGATATTCCCCGAGCTTGATTATATCTGCATATGATTTGTTACGATTTTTTTTTTATATGCTGCCCTTCTCCGTAGACTCAGGGCGGCTTACAATGCGTTAAGCAATAGCCTTCATACTTTTGTATATTTTATACAAAGTCAGCTTATTGCCCCCACAATCTGGGTCCTCATTTCACCTACCTTAGAAAGGATGGAAGGCTGAGTCAACCTTGAGCCTGGTGAGAATTGAGCTCGCAGTAATTGCAGGCAGCTGGATGTTAAATGTTGCCTTAGTAGGAGGCATTAGCCTCCTACGCCACTCAGGCTCCTATTTGACTAAATAACCTCATCAATGCTCCTTTTTTACGTAGCTTGCCTTGCCAATGTGGTTGGGTGTGTGGTTTTCTCCTTGGTACTTCCTTGATTAGGGTAACATTTTCTGCTTGATTGTTTTTCTGGTGTTAATCCCTGCTTATCTAGTTCTTGGCTGTTGAAGGGGATGGGTTAATCAAAGAACTGCCAAGGAGAAAACCACTGCTCACCAACGCTGTGGCAGGGCAAGCTGATGTACCAAAACAGAAAGCAAACCCCAGACTCAATCTCACTGATGATGTTATCTAGTTGGGTAAGGAAACATCTGCAAGCAAACAACCAAGTTCAGTGTGCTCTAAGGTCTCCACAGTTCTACCCTGAGCTATATACATATATTCCCTTCTATTGGATGTATCTATCTTGATATAATTTGATTAAGGCTTTGAGATTCAGTTGCATTTCTTCAACTTTCCAAATCCACAGGAGGGAGACACACATTTTGCAGTATTACTTGTAACTAATATGTTTATTGGGGTGGGGGTTCTTGCCCATATCTATTGGCAAGTGATCGTTGTTGCACTTTGTGAAAATACTAGGAGTTTGACAAACTGCTAAAGGTAAACTTCACAGCATTGCAAAACCAGACTGAAAAATCAATGGAGCTTCCGGTATCATAGAGACCTACAAGCTTCATTCCTGCAAATGATTTTTATTCAGATTTATTTCATATTGGACCCTTGATTTTAACATATCTCATCTTGCACAGAAAACGTTTTACAAGCTCAATGTATCAAACTAAGTTTTATTCTAATTCATAATTACTTGACCTTGTTTCTTAATAATAATAAAAAAGAAAATAACAAAAGTATTTTGGCCCCGTATTACATTTGCTTCACATTCTAGAGAAATAAGAACTATTTTGTTGTTTTCGTAAATCCAGAGGGTTAGAAATGCACGTTTTACTGAGACTGCACAAAAATCTTGCCTTTCCCTAAGACAGTTATTGTGTTCTCATCAACCCTGGCAAATCCTGCCCTGATTCCATCAATGAGACTCCAATGGTATCAATCTATGTTACAAAAGAACAAAAGAACAACTCTATAAACATCCTAACCACATCAAGTTATTGCAACTTCAACTATGTGACATTGCAACTTTTTAGAAATAGCCATTAAAAAAAAAATCAACTTTAGGACATCCTATTTGTCATTTCGGGTTTTGAAGCAGGAGAGGCACTGGGGTTTATTAATAAACATTTTTGCAGCTAGATTTTCTCTGCATCTGCAAGTATAATTACAGATCTGTGTCACGGAGAGCAAAAATACAATGCTTTTGTTAATTTTACAAAAAAAGGGGGGGGTGAGGACTTTTATGTAATTGCCAGGGAATAAATCATATCCACTGCAAGAGTCAAAATTCAATCAAGGGTTTATAGAAGCTTCATTTAATTTCTCTCTCTCTCGTTGTGGCACATTTATATTTATTATTATTATCATCATCATCATTCATAATGATAATACTATTTGGTGTGGCTTCCTGTTAATCCTATACGGCAGAATATTGTGGAGAGCAGCCAGTAATTTTGGGGGGGAAAAACAAAACCTTTTGTTTCTTTTTCCTCCAAGCGCATTGGTTTTTGCTATTGTAAGGGAGAAAAGCTGTAGGATTTTTCTCTTTGCAGAATTTTTAAGGCTTGAGGCTGGGAGGAAGGGAGGGAGGAAGGATTCACATCCCTTGTTTTGCTAGTGCTTCTGCCTCCTGTGGAAAGACAATGAGAGAAATGTTAGCCAGGTTTATTTTTAATGAATAAAATAAAACAATTTGGTCACCTGTACAGGTAGTCCTTGACTTACGGCCGTAATTGAACCCAAAATTTCGGGTTGTTAAGTGAGATGTTTGCTAAGTGAATTTTGACTCATTTCACCACCTTTCTTGCCACAGTTTTTAAGTGAATCATTGCAGACGTGTCTTTGATGAATTAGAATAGAATAGAATAGAATAGAATAGAATAGAATAGAATAGAATAGAATAGAATAGAATAGAATAGAACAGAACAGAACAGAACAGAACAGAACAGAACAGAATGAAGCACAAGGGATTTGTCACCGATCGACAGACTGTTTGCAATTGTAATGGATGATGGATGTTTTATGTTTTGTTTGTTTAAAAATAAAAAAAAATTCAAGAAAAAAAAGAATAGAATAGAATAGAATAGAATAGAATAGAATAGAATAGAATAGAATAGAATAAAATAGAATAGAATAGAATAGAATAGAATTCTTTATTGGCCAAGTGTGATTGGACACACAAGGAATTTGTCTTTGGTGCATAAGCTCTCGGTGTACATAAAAGAAAAGATACATTTGTCAAGAATCATAAGGTACAACACTTAATAACCTGGTTAAGTGAATCTGGCTTCCCCATTGACTTTGCTTGTCGGAAGGTCACAAAAGGACATGAGCTTGGGACATACCTTGTTTTCCCGAAAATAAGACATCCCCTAATAATAAGCCCAATTGGGCTTTTGAGTGCATGCGCTAAAATAAGCCTCCCCCCAAAAAATAAGCCCTTCCCAAACATATTTAAACACAGAGCTGGAAATCAGGTAAGACGGCAAGAGGAGCCTCCCAAAATAATAAGACCTCCTCAAAAATAAGGCCAAGCGCTTACTTCGGGGTTCAAAAAAATATAAGACAGGGTCTTATTTTCGGGGAAACACGGTAGCTTGGGACATGAGCTTGAGACATAGCAACCGTCATCAATATGAACCAGTTGCCAAGCCTCTGAATTTTGATCACGTGACCATGGGGATGCTGCAAAGGTTGTAACTGTGAACAACGGTCATAAGTCACTTTTTCCAGTGCTGTTGTAACTTTGAACTGTCACTAAATAAACTGTTGTAAGTCGAGGACTACCTGCATTAGTTTCAATAGCTGTTGGAAGAGGATAAGACCAAATAAATGGTGTGGCCTTTGATAAACCAAACATTCCAAATAAATTCTTCCTGTTTGCAATGCAATCCACATTCTTATTTTGGTCATAGATAAGACAAGGAAGAAAAATGACATCTGTTTCAGTAATACCACTGACGCAGGGGTGAAATACTCCCGGTTCGGACCGGATCGCCCGATCCAGTAGCGATGGAGGCAGGTGGTTCGGAGAACCAGTAGCAAAAATCCCCTCCTTCCATGCCCAGCTGAGCCGTACAATCATCAGAAGCTTTTTTTTTTTACTTTTAAAAGCATTTTTTCTACAACCTCTTCAGCCGAAAAAATGCTTTTAAAAGTAAAAAAAAAAAAAGCCTCTGATGATCGCGCAGCTCAGCTGGCATCATCAAAGGCTTTTAAAAGAAAAAAAGCCTCTGCTGATCAGGCAACTCAGCTGGGATTGTCAGAGCCTTTTGAAAGCATTTTTTTCGCCGAAGAGGTTGTAGAAAAATGGTTCTAAAAGTAAAAAAAAAAAATATATTGGCCATGCCCACCCAGTCACATTAACCCCCCCCCCACCAAGCACGCCCACAGAAACGGTAGTAACAAATTTTAGATTTCACCACTGCACTGACACTTTTAAGAGGGAAAACAAGATAATCAAAAGCTAAGATGGTTAACATAATATTATATATTGGAACACTGAACTATTTCTATTGAAAATTCTTAGTACTCATCCTAAGACCAGACTAAAGGGACAGTCTCCGAACAAGGATGTAAAAAACAGATGAAGATAAAATAAACAAAGAAGCTTATCAGCCTTAAAATATAAAAGGTGAATTCTCAGGTACGATTACCCATGCTTAGCATACCCAAGTATCTTTTTGCAAACTTTAACTGCTGCCAGAGGAAAATCTAGCACTGTTTCATGTAATAAATAGTTCCTTATTAGAGAAGAGAAAATCCAGGAAAAATAATGGATTTCTTCCTCATGGTGAGAGGAAATAAATTTAAAATGCCACACTTGCATTTTAGACTTTCAAAGCACAGGAAACAGTGTTCAAGCAACGGTGGCAATACCTACCTTTGAACCAGGTGGGGCAGTCAAGCCTAAAAAAGCATAGACGGCATTATTCTCTCTAGCTTCAAAGAAAGCGTCATAATCCTTTGGGATGGGAGAGGGAAGAAAAGAAAAATCAATATATAGCCTTTAGGAACCAGTTTGTAGTATTTGATCTTTGGGGAAAAGGAATTCATGAAGACCCATCATTCCTATTTATAAATATTAATATATTTCCCATTTTTTTCATGGTACTCAAGGAAGCAGAGGAACCGATCCAACACCTATTAAGCTCTGAGCAGAAGCTGGATAGATGATTATTTTCAAAAGACATCCTAGAATTTCATCTTTTCTTTAAATGTAATCTATTCCGTTCATTACAGTTGACTTCACAAGCCCATCCTTTATTCTTAGGATAGTCCCTTGGTAAGAAACAAGGTAGTTGTGATAGGGAATTCATCCCTGGAGAATTGAACTTGGCTGGCTCAGTTACGTATTGCTGGCTTTAAAAATCAACATCTACTCCAGCTGGTTTGGCAAGGAATCTGATTTTTGTATTATACCTGGAACAATAAATAGGCTGAATAACTTAGTCTCTGAGAAATATTTCTGAGTTGGGAAATACAGCCAAATTCAAATATTCCCTAGAGGGCAGAATCTTTATATTACCAAATATTCATCTTTTAAACTAGTTTTAATTCTTGTATCATAAAAGAGGGCTATGAATAGGATAGAAATCTTTAGAAAAAGAAAGCAGCACCTTTTTGAGGAATGTCTATGGAGATTCTCAGTCATTCAGGTCATGGTTGTCCCAAAGGTGTTTTTTCAACAGGCAACTTTCTGGGTTTTTTTCTTTGAAGACGTTTCACTTCTCATCCAAGAAGCTTCTTCAACTCTTCAGAAGCTGAAGTCCAGTTCTCTCTTGAAAAAGCACCTTTGGGACACCTTTTTGCAGAGGTGAAAATGAGAATGTCTGTAAAGGTAAAGGTTCCCCTCGCACTTATGTGCTAGTCGTTCCCGACTCTAGGAGGCGGTGCTCATCTCCGTTTCAAAGCCGAAGAGCCAGCGCTGTCCGAAGATGTCTCCGTGGTCATGTGGCCGGCATGACTAAACGCCAAAGGCATTTAGGGAACACTGTTCCCTTCCCACCAAAGGTGGTCCCTATTTTTATACTTGCATTTTTTATGTGCTTTCGAACTGCTAGGTTGGCAGAAGCTAGGACAAGTAACGGGAGCTCACCCCGTTACACAGCACTAGGGATTCGAACCGCTGAACTGCCGACCTTTCGATTGACAAGCTCAGCATCTTAGCCACTGGGCCACCGCATCCCTTTTGAGAATGTCTGTAGGCCCCATTAATCCAGAAATAACCAACATCTAGAAATGACTTTGGTTCCGAACAAAGCATTTGTGACTCTATTTCTACTATTAAAAATATTCTGAAAATTCTAGAATTGAGGTCTGCACATCTTCAAATTGCCAAAGTTGAGAAATCCTGGCTTAGCTTATAGCCCAGGGATTTGTAAGGGTAGCCTGGAAGAAAAAGTCTGTTTAATCTTTTTCAGTTCAAATGAAGTAGACCTGGCATTTCTCCTCTGTTGTGGCCTTCCTCCTCACTCCATCCCAAAAGTTACTTGCAAACGATGTGCCCTCCCACGAGGCAGGGAGTTGTTGTGGCCCGCCGGCAGCCAGCAGAGCTGGCAGCAGAGTCGGATAGTAAGGAGGTTGGGGAGGAACCTGGGCCAGTCCTGGGGGCTGGGGAAAGCTTGGACGAGGGCTCTGCATCGGAGGCAGAAAGGAAGCTAGACAGCAGTGAGGAAGAGGAACAGCTGGAGCCTGTTCCCAGTGTGCTCCTGCGCAGAGGTGCCAGAAGTCAAGAACAACGCAGAAAGCAGGATCGACTCAAGAGTAAAGCCACACCTTGGAGGTGATTGGCCCTTCCCATAGGAAACAAAAGAGGAGCGAACGGAGAATGGACTTTTGCAGGAAACAATTCGTTCGTTCCGTGACTCTCAGAGACTCTGTGCTAAGTTTAGCCTTGTACTGCATTTGGGAACTAGTTACGTGGCAGCTTGCCAAGCGAGATAAGGTCTATGTTGATAAATATTCCTTTGAAAAACTGTTTGGACAGACCTTGCTGACTGTGAATGAAAGGAATTCACAGTCGTGTAAATAAAAGAGGTTTTTGCCAGGACCAAGACTCTGCTTCGTGCTTTTTAAGGGAGCCTAGGTCAGAACAGGAGTCTAGACTTGTGGCTTATAGAATAACGCTTCCTGGAAGATTTTCAACACAAATGAAGAAAATGGAGGCCGTTGCTCACCCCAAGGTACCGGCTGCCATTAAAGATTCGCGGAGGCAATGGATTCCCGGCGGCTGGCCGACACTCTTCTGGGACGTTCTCCCTCATCCATTTGCGATTCTCTTCATTGGCCGCAATGTCTTTCTCTTCAAACTCAATCTTATTGACTTCCAAGAAGCCAACCACATCTTGCTGCTGCTTTTTAATCTAGGACAAAGATACATGAATTAATGCCTTTTTAGTTCCTTCTCTGTGTGAAAGTGGAGAAGGACAATCCATCTCGCAGATGCTACGGTGCACACAATGTCCTTCAACATGTATGGAGGCGGACCTCATGCTGGTGAGAGGAAATTAGCATTAGCATTTAGACTTACATACCGCTTCACAGTGCTTTATAGCCCTCTTTATAAACCTCTTTATAGCGGTTTACAGAGTCAGTATATTGCCCCCAAACAATCTGGGTCCTCATTTTACTGACTTCAGAAGGTGGGAAGGTTGAATCAACCTTGAGCCGGTGATTGAACTGCTGGCAGTGGGCAGAGTTAGCCTGCAATACTGCATTCTAACCACTGGGAGGGAAGAAAGGCAGGCAGGCAGGCAGGCAGGCAGGCAGGCAGGCAGGAAGGAAAGAAGGAAGGAAGGAAGGAAGGAAGGAAGGAAGGAAGGAAGGAAGGAAGGAAGGAAGGGCAATAGCCATAGCATTTAGACTTATATACTGCTTCACAGTGCTTTATAGCCCTCTCTAAGCACTTTATAGCCCTCTCTAAGAGTCAGCCTCTTGCCCCCAAACAATCTGGGTCCTCATTTTACCCACCTCGGAAGGTTGGAAGGCTGAGTCAACCTTGATCCTGGTGAGATTCGAACTGCCAAATTGCAGGCAGCCGGCAGTCAGCAAAAGTAAACTGCAGTGCTGCACTCTAACCACTGTGCCACCACAGCTTGTCGACATGCTGTCAATGTGGCCCAATACTGGGCGCATGTCATTTAGTTTTAATCCTATTTATCCTATATACTTTTAACACATGTTATATTTCTATGACCTATTCTATACCTATTTTACTTGCTCAGTGTTGAATGTTGTATGTCTATAAATTGAAGGTGCTTCTGACAGGAATAAAAAAAGAAGTTCCTTCTGGCTCCCTCTAATGTCCAACCTTCAAAATCTCATCCTTTTTTTTTTTTTAAAGAGAATTCAGAACAAAAACATTGTCCCATGGGAAGGATTCTTATATTAATTCCAAAATCTTATTTAAAATCCATCTGGATCCTTTACCTGTTTGTAACTTTCCAAGATCAAACTAATAACCCTTTTGCTGTTTATTTCAAAAGGACAAAAAATCCTTAAATTCCTTAAACCTGTATTTAAAACTTATTTTGCTAAGAATTAAAAGGCACTCAACCTATAGAGAGAGAGCAACAGAGGAAATCTGGACATACCTACCCTGCTTCCCCGAAAATAAGACATCCCCTGATAATAAGAGCCTTGGTAGTACAGTGGTTTAAAGCACCCTGTTATTAACAC
The DNA here is from genome assembly GCF_059756535.1 of Pantherophis guttatus. Lineage (NCBI taxonomy): Eukaryota > Metazoa > Chordata > Lepidosauria > Squamata > Colubridae > Pantherophis > Pantherophis guttatus. The sequence continues at coordinate 11,050,472 of NC_142074.1, read as the reverse complement.
AGCTGCCTGCAATTACTGCAGGTTCAAATCTAACCAGGCTCAAGGTTGACTCAGCCTTCCATCCTTTCTAAGGTAGGTTAAATGAGGACCCAGTTTGTGGGGGCAATAAGCTGACTTCGTATAAATATACAAAAGTATGGAGGCTATTGCTTAACGCATTGTAAGCCGCCCTGAGTCTCCGGAGAAGGGCGGCATATAAATCAAATTTAAAAAAAAAATAAAAATAACCCCAATCGGGCTTTAGAGTGCATGCGCTAAAATAAGCCCCCCCCCCCGAAAATAAGCCCTCCCTGAAAATATTTAAATGCAGAGCTGGAAATCAGGTAAGACTGCAAGAGGAGCCCCATTTTGCTCCATGAGCCCCCCCCAAAATAATAAGACCTCACCGAAAATAAGGCCAAGCACTTATTTCAGGGTTCAAAAAAATATAAGATAGGATCTTATTTTCGGGGAAACACGGTATGTCCTACCTTTCCTCCACAATCACAAGGCAGTATACACAGCCATTGTGTTTCCATTTTTCCCACAACAACAAGTTGTGAGCTTTTAATCTCAGAGTGAACCAGAAAGTGAAATTCTCCAGTCCTGGTTCAACACCTTGCCCATTCTATCACATGGTTTATTTCATAATGAAGGAAACACACATATTTGCTTGGGTTTTCTATTACTTTTAGAGTTTATGCAACCTTGTCCATACAATGTCTAAGCCTGCATGCATTGGTTCATCTGAATGGAACTATTTATTACAGTTACCTTAATGCGTAATTATAAAATTTCTGGACAGGAAGACTTAATTATTTTTTTTTCCATGAACAATTTTCTTCTTGGAGTGAAAATGTTCAATTATAGTCTCCAACCTTTCCTTCCATTGCTTCAGAGACATGAATGATTATAAGGAATCTGGTTGTTAACAAGGAAGCTGTGGACTTCGAGCCACACACCTGATCCCTCCTGGTCAGCCTTATGCCCTGGAAGCCAAAATAAAGAGTGGCTGGCTAGAAGCTCATGAGAAAATCAGAATTGAAGAGGTGACATGACTTCTAATTCAAGCCAGATGCAGGACTTTTCTCCAGCAGCTTTTCCATATATGGGCAAGCAAATACACTCTAGTCCTCCAACCAAACAGATGTGAGAGCAGCAGACAGGCAAACTAACTCCAAATATGGTTGCTGAGCTGCCTGGTATGTAGGAAGACAAACTGAAAGAGGAAATGAGGGGAAGAAATGCAAGCCAATTCTTTGGCTTTGCAATGGACAGATGCAATGGGCTGATCTTGGATCCATGGGTATTTGAGGAATATTAGGGTCAAAGAGAAAGACGTGTAGAAGGATGAGAATGCGGACCGACATCACTTCAACCCCTAGGAACACGCACAGTCTTATGGTTTAAAAGTAGAGTACTTCAGTGCGTACCTGTGTCTTATCACTTTGAGTCATTGTTGACTCTTTGCAATTGCCTGGACTAGTCCCTGCAGTTTTCTTAGCAAGATTTCACAAGTGGCTTGCCATTGGCTCTTTCCTAGGGTTGAAAGACAGGAACTGCCCCAAGGTCATCGGCTTTAGGCTTTGTGCCTAAGGCAGGACTAAAACTCACAGTCTCCCCCTTTTAACCTGATGCCTTAACCACTAAGCCCAACAAGCTAATAAAAGTAGAGTAGAGTAGAGTAGAGTGGAGAGGAGAGGAGAGGAGAGGAGAGTACAGTTGAGCCGAGCCGAGCCGAGCCGAGCCGAGCCAAATAGAATAGAATAGAATAGAATAGAATAGAATAGAATAGAATAGAATAGAATAGAATAGAATAGAATAGAATAGAAAAATAGAGAATAGAATAGAACAGAACAGAATGATTGGACACACAAGGAATTTGTCTTTGGTGCATAAGCTCTCAGTGTACATAAACGATATAAGTGATAAATCATGATCATAGTCATCATAATACATTCATCATGAATCGCAAGGTGAATTGACAGGTTATTCTACTGCGATAGTGAGCTTCTTAGATGCACCCGACTGGCCAGTGTATGGTGCAATTGCTGAATTAGCCATTAGCCAATCAACCAATGCTAATATGAAAATATCTGGAGCATCAGATTTTGGCTTAATATTATTATTTTGACACCATCAATACAATTGCAAAAGCCGAAACTGGGCAGATTTTTCTTTTAAACAAAATAACCTTTGCAATCATGTTGGTTATAGTCAGGCTCACACAACTGCAAGACAATAGGTAACAAAACAAATCATTTCTTCCTGGGAATTTTAGATGCAATAGATTCACAAATTCCTTCTTTATATCACCATAGAGGACCAAAAGTAGAAGGTCATGAAGAGAGAACATAGAAATATATGGAAGGAAAGGACCTTGGACGTCTTCTAGTCTAAACCCCCATCAGCTCAAACAGGAGACCCCATGCCATGCTTGACAAATGGTTGTCCAATCTCTTCTTGAAAACCTCCATTGAAGGAGCACCCTCAGCTTCCGGAGGTAAACCATTCCACTAATTTACTGTTCTCACTTCAGGAAATTTCTCAGTTCTAGGTTGAATCTATCTGTAATTATTTTCCATCCATTACTTCTTGTCTTACCCACAGATGCTTTGGAGAATAGGTCAGACCCAGGGTGCTATTCAGCAGGTTCTGACAGGTTCTGCAGAACCGGTAGCGGAAATTTTGAGTAATTCGGAGAACGGGCAAATGCCACCTCTGGCTGGTCCCAGAGTGGGATGGGAATGGAGATTCTGCAGTATCCTTCCCCTGGAGTGGGGTGGGAATGGAGATTTTGCAGTATCCTTCCCCTGCCACACCCACAAAGCCACGCCCACAAAGCCACACCCCGCCCTCCAAGCCATGCCCACAGTAGTAAAAAAATTTGAATTCCACCACTGCTCAGACCATTCTTTTTTTATGACAGCTTCTCAAATACTGGACGACTGCTATCATATCACCACTAATCCTTCTCTTTGATAGACCAGACATACATAGCTCCCTCAATCATTCATCATGTGATTCAGCCTGTAGCCCCCTAATTATTGTTGCTCTTCTCTGCACTCGTTCCAGAATCTCACAATCTTTTTTTTTATTGTGTTGACCAGAATTGGATGCAGTATTCCAAGTGCATAATATTCCACACCTTAAAAAGATGTGGAGACTCTAGAAAGAGTGCAGAAAAGAGCAACCAAGATGATTAGGGGACTGGAGGTTAAAACATATGGTGAATGGTTGCAGGAACTGGGCATGGCTAGTCTAGTAAAGAGAAGGACCAGGGGAGACATGATAGCAGTGTGTTCCAATATTTGAGGGGCTGCCACAGAGAGGAGGGGATCAAGCTATTTTTCAAAGCACCCAAAGGCCAGACAAGGAATAATGGATGGAAACTGATCAAGGAGAGATTCAACCTGGAAATACGGAGGAATTTTCTGACAGTGAGAACAATCAACCAATGGAACAGAAGTTGCCTTCGATCATTGTGGGAGCTTCATCATTGGAAGGTTTCAAGATGAGACTGGACTGCCATTTGTCAGAAATGGTGTAGGGTCTCCTGCTTGGGGGGTTGGACTAGATGACCTACAAGGTCCCTTCCAACTCTGTTAATCTGTAATCTGTAAGTGTGATCTCACCAGTGCAGCATAGAATGGTACTGTGGATCTATGGATCTCAGGAAGACCTCACTTCCTGAGATCTTCAATCTATCCCTCTCTTGATGCAGTCTAGGACTGCACTGGCCTTTTTTGGCAGCTGCAGCTGGCTCATACTTAAATGGGGGGTCTACTAGCATACTTAGATCACAATTCACATACATCACCTAGAATCACAGTTAAGTAACCTATATGCAAAACCTGGATTTTGGAAAGAAAAGTATTCTCAGATCTTAAAACATCAACAACAAAAACTTTCAAATGGGCTTCATTTATTTTGATAGCATTCTCCAATATATGTCTATGGAGATTCTCAGTCATCCAGGTCATAGTTGCTCCAAAGGTGCTTTTTTCAAGAGGCACCTGGACTTTCTGGTTTTTGTTTGAAGATGTCTCGCTTCTTCATCCAAGAAGCTTCTTCAGCTCTGACTGGATGGTGGGGAATGGATTTATATTCCTTGCAAACAACTCCAGTATATTCCCCTGAAATGCAGTGGACTTTATTGCCCTCATTAGGTAAAGGTAAAGGTTCCCCTCGCACATATGTGCTAGTCGTTCCCGACTCTAGGGGGCGGTGCTCATCTCCGTTTCAAAGCCGAAGAGCCAGCGCTGTCCGAAGATGTCTCCGTGGTCATGTGGCCAGCATGACTCAATGCCAAAGATGCACGGAACGCTGTTACCTTCCCACCAAAGGTCGTCCCTATTTTTCTACTTGCATTTTTTTACGTGCTTTCGAACTGCTAGGTTGGCAGAAGCTGGGACAAGTAACGGGAGCTCACCCCATTATGTGGCACTAGGGATTCGAACCGCTGAATTGCCGACCTTTTGATCGATAAGCTCAGTGTCTGAGCCACTGAGCCACTGCATCCCTTTTATCGCCCTCATTAGCATAGAGACATAGCAGGTTAACAGAGGAACTCAGAAGGAATATTTCAAAAGGATTTTTAAAACAATCTTTCAGAAAGTCCAGAAATTTGACCACTGTCTAGAGCAGAGGTGGGGAGCTATGGGCCATTTATGACTTGTGGACTTCCAACTCCCAGAATTCCTGAGCGAAAAAAAAAATTGGGAGTTAAGTCCACAAGTCACGAAAGGATCATAGTTCCCCACCCCTGCCTGGTCTAAAGGAAAAAGTGCTCCTTCGGTTGGGAATTCTTTATGACTATTACTGAAATAATGCAGCCTTTTCTCTAATGGACCAGAGAGGCAACGTTCCAGAGCCACAGGCATTTCAACTCCCTATCTGCTTCCTGCAGATTTACTCTCCCCATTTGCGCTTGGCAAAATTCCTTTAAGTCACAAATTGTCTTGAAAAGTTTAGAGCGGAAAACAACTCAATGCAGGAGTGAGATTGAGCCAGTCTGGAAGGAAAAGCAATAGGCAAGCAAGAGAAACTTGGAATAGCGATGCACAATATAAATCAGCTCTGGGCTGATTCAGAGGGGACATGTCAGCCCCCTCAAGAACCAAGAAAGACCTGTGGAGTTAATTCTGAGAGGCTTCTTTTATTGTTACTTACCTAGAGACAGAAATCTTACCTACACTAAAACAACTACAGGTAGTCCTCAACTTACAACCATTCGTTTAGCGACTGTTCAAAGTTTCAATGGCACTGAAAAAAGTAAATTATGACCGGTTTTCACACTTATGACCATTGCAGTGTTGGAAGAAATATCCATCTGGTTCAGTTCCAAGCCGGGAGAAAGACACTGGAAAGATGGAGGCTGATTGGAAAGAGAGTTTAATGATGAAGCAGAAGCACACGGGTGGTTCTGGTGCAGCTGACCACATGGAGTTGAGAATGGGGGTTATTTATACCTTCTCTTTGGCTTTGCACTTGAGCTTCCTGTTCCTGTGCAAGAACATGTATTCTATTGGCTGTTGTCAGACTTCCATGGGGCCATGTACATATCCTAGGAGCTTGTCTGAGCTATGCTTGGTTGAAGTTTGGGCTGATGCAATGAAGGAGCTTGTTGGGCAATTCCTATTGTGGCTGAGGGCTAATCCTACCTTTGTTGGATCTTGGGTGAGGGTATTTGCTTATGAATAGAGGTAGCTAGCTCTTTATCTCTTAAGTGCTAACATGTGCTGAGGGCTATTAAGGAAGGTGGGGGGCTGCTTTCCAAGAACATGTTTCTCCATTTCTCATCCAGGGAAATATAATATTCTGCCTTTTTAATATTTCTCAAAATATTTCATTCCTCTAGGAGGGGGGAGGGGTAGCTTCCCACAGCAGTATTCCCATAGTCACTTGATCAAAATTCAGATGCTTGGCAACTGATTCTTATTCATTTATTTGTTTGTTTGTTTGTTTGTTTGATTTATATGCCGCCCTTCTCCGGAGACTCAGGGCGGCTTACAATGTGTTAAGCAATAACCTTCATACTTTTGTATATACCTGCTTAGTAGGGCTTTCGGCCCCCCCTAAGGGGTGTTCTTTTTTATACAAAGTCAGCTTATTGCCCCCACAATCCGGGTCCTCATTTTACCTACCTCGAAAGGATGGAAGGCTGAGTCAACCTTGAGCCTGGTGAGATTTGAACTTGCAGTAATTGCAGGCAGCTGGTGTTACTTAACAGTGCTTTGGTCTGCTGAGCCACCAAGGCTCTTGTTTACAACAGTCATGTGAATACCTTTTGTGACCTGACAAATAAAGTCAATGGGGAAGCCAGATTGACTTAACAACTGTGCTAAATAGCTCAGTAGAAAAGAAACTAGAAGCAGAAAATGCCCAAAAACTTGTTTTGGTCTGCTAGCAGCCTGAGCACCTGGCAGCGGAGTCAGACAGTGATGAGGCTGAGGAAGAACATGGGCCAGTCCTGGAGGCTGGGGAAGGCCCGGATGAGGACTCTGCGTCAGAGGCAGAGATGGGGCCAGGGCCATCGGGGAGTGATGTGCGGACTCCGGAGCCTCCAGAGGCTGACAGCAGAGAGGCAGAGGAACAGGAGGAGCCTGTTCCTAGTGCACGCATGAGAAGAGCTGCCAGAAGCTCTTCTCATGCGTGCAAAGAGGACGACTCAGGAGTAAGGCCAAGAGATGGTTGGCCCCTCCCATAAGGCTTAAAAGAGCAGCCACGGCTCTTGGGCTCTTTGTCAGAAAACAACGTTGACAGATTTGTTTCTTGTCTTGCTGCATTTATTTCTTGTCAGCGTTTTCTGCTTCTGAACTTTTGCCAAGAAAAGCCTTTGGCAGGTTGCCTAATTAGACCAAGATTGGTGATAAGGCTGAAGAATTGTGTTATGAAGAATTTGTTTTGAATTAGTTTGGACTACGCTGAGAATGAGTTAATTCTCAGCTGTTCTAATAAAGTCTGTTTGTTTTCGAACTGATTGCGTCTGATAATACCTACTTGGGCCTGGGTCACAACAAAACTTTCTTGTATACATTTGCAACCAGGGTTATGACAGTCTTATTCCCGGCAGACCGAGAAGAGGTGAGGTTGAGCAAAGATGCTGCAATTTGCTCCAGCTAAAATGCTGGCTTTCTCCAAACGGGATTGACACACTTGAATGTATGCTAACGCTTGTTTTTTTTAAGACAGGTGATGTCCTCCTGTTTTTAAAAATTTAGGAATTACACCTAATTCCTGACAGGCTCATTCAAACCTCTTTGGCTGCGGCCTCCAGCATCCATCCATTCAAATGGCTTGGACTTCTGCTGATAGAGCTCAGAACAGGCCTTCCTTTCAAATGGGGGGGGGGGGGAAGAGGTGACAACAGGGAACAATGGACTGCTGCCAGGAGAAATTAATTTATCTGCAGGGAACTGAGCCAGCCTGCGTGTTTTGCCTTTGTTTGACATTTAAAAGAACACTAGGAATGTGCTTACTGCTCCAGATTGAAAGTGCACCCAGCAAGAGCGCAGCTGGGAACTTGGTGGGTTTCGTAGGAGAAGACAAGAGAAGTAGTTAGGATGACATAAAGCCAACTGGTAGGCTGCAAAAAAAGCCAGGAAGCTTTTTTTTTTTCTCCTCCCCCCCCAAAAAAATATTTATTTATTTATTTTATTTTGTCAAGCATGTAAAAGATAACAGATATAAATATAAACACAATGATGAATACATGAAATGGAGACGAATAAATGGGGACATTAGGACAGGGACGGTAGGCACGCTGGTGCGCTTATGCACGCCCCCTTACAGACCTCTTACGAATGGGGTGAGGTCAACAGTAGACAGCCTAAGGTTAAAGTTTTGGGGGTTTGGGGGAAGAAATCACAGTCAGGTAGTGCATTCCAGGCATTGACCACTCTGTTGCTGAAGTCTTATTTCCTGCAATCGAGTTTGGAGCGGTTTACCATTAGTTTGTATCTATTGTGTGCTCGTGTATTGTTGCAGTTGAAGCTGAAGTAGTCATTGACAGGTAGGACATTGTAGTAGATAATTTTGTGTACCATGCTTAGGTCAGACCAAAGGTGGAGTAGTTCTAAATTGTCTAAACCCAAAATTTCAAGCCTGGTGGCATAAGGGATTCTGTTGCGAGCAGAGGAGTGGAGAACTCTTCTTGTGAAATATCTCTGGACTCGCTCAATTGTATTAATGTCCGATATGCAGTGCGGGTTCCAAACAGATGAGCTGTATTCAAGAACTGGTCCAGCAAAGGTTTTGTATGCCCTAGTTTGCAATACAATATTACCGGAGAAGAAGCTTCGCAAGATTAGGTTAACAACTCTTGGCCACCAACTGTTATACCTGATGGTCATTAAATCATAAGGAACTCTTTGGAATTAAAAGAATCTGCCTTAACCTAGCCAAGGCTAGGATATTTGGGCATGAAATTTTTTGAAAGTTCTTGACTTCCTGGTGTTGGGTACACATTGCTCACACTTTGCGGTAAGCAAAGAGCACAAAAATCTAAGGAATCTATATTTCCGTAAACGGTGTACAAAGGTTTACAGGCCAGGAATGCAGGTAGGGTTCAAATCAACGGCATTGAGACAAAAGCTGACTTGAATTAACATTTAAATCCATTCATATTAAGACTGATGGTTATCTAAGATGCCACATGATTTAGTGCATTTAATTTTAGGTTTCTTGGAAACGCCAAAGTAATATATTCAACAGCCTGTTGACTTTAAAAGTCCTGATCCTCCCTAAAAAAAATAAAAAAAGAACTTTAATAAACTTTTTTTTTGTCTATCAGGCTCACAGGTCACAAAAAATTCCATTGTGAGAAACTGGAGACAAAGTCTTGATAAATCACAAGCTAATTTTGGTCCTCCTACAGAAAATAGTATTTTGGGGTAGCGTGAGGTTTTTTGTTATGGTTTTTTGTTTTGCTTTTTAATTTAGCAACCACTGAATTTGGTAGATTCAAAACAGATTTAAAACAAAATAATAAAACAGAACAATCAGACTGTTAAATGTTACCATTATAGAGTTAAGATCATTATAGAGTTAAGATCAGTTTTCGTCGGATAAGCTAACATGGAGTTACATTGCTGGACCATATAGAGAATTTAGCATTGCATATCTGAATGGCAGTGTAGAGAACTTCCTTCTTTTAATTGTAAGACAAGAAATAGCAACTACTGCTTGCCTTATCCAAACCAGCTCAATTAATGATAGCATCTAATTAATTTTTGTTATGGGGCTACATGGGGCTACCCTTGAAAAGTGTTCGGAGACTACAGTTGGTCCAGAATGCAGCCGCGCGAGTTATAGTGGGTGCACCTAGATACACCCACATTACACCAATTCTCCGCGAGCTGCACTGGCTCCCTATCGGTCTCCGGGCGCAATTCAAGGTGTTGGTTATTACCTTTAAAGCCCTACATGGCTCAGGACCAGGCTATCTTCGAGACCGCCTTCTATCACATAGCTCCCAGCGACTGGTAAGATCCCACAGAGTCGGTCTCCTTCGGGTCCCGTCAGCTAAACAATGTCTGCTGGCGGGCCCACAGGGGAGGGCCTTCTCTGTGGCTGCCCCGGCTCTCTGGAACCAATTACCTGCTGAAGTCCGGACCGCCCCCACCCTATTGGCCTTCCGGAAAGCGGTGAGGACCTGGCTCTTCCGGCAGGCCAGGGGCCGTTGATCTCATTTTAGTGATCTTGCGAGAGCCGGCCACAAATTGCAGTGTATGTGTTTTAATGTTTTAATGTTTTAATGTCTTCTTTTAACTTTTGTATGGGATATTGTTGCATTGTTTTATTCTCTGTTGTAAGCCGCCCAGAGTCCCTTGGGAGTTGGGCGGCATAGAAATGCAAATAAATAAAAAATAAATAAATAAATAAATAAATAAATAAATAAATAAATAAATAAATAAATAATCGAATTGTTAACTAGGGCATACAAAACCTTTGCCAGATCAATTCTCAAATGCAGCTCATCTACCTGGAATCCACACTGTATATCGGATATTAATACAATTGAGCGAGTCCAGAGGTATTTCATGAGAAGAGTCGTCCACTCCTCTGCTCACAATAAAATCCCTTATGCCACCAGGCTTGAAATTTTGGGCTTGCACAACCTACAGCTACACCGCCTACGGTCTGACCTAAGCGTAGTATACAAAATTGTCTGCTACAACGTCCTACCTGTCAATGACTACCTCAGCTTCAACCACAATAATACATGGGCAAACAATAGATACAAACTCAAGGTCAACCGCTCCAAACTCGATTGCAGAAAATACGCCTTCAGCAATAGAGTGGTCAATGCCTGGAATGCACTACCTGACTCTGTGGTTACATCCTCAAATTCTCACAGCTTCAACTTTAAACTGTCTATGGTTGACCTTACCCCATTCCTAACAGGTCCCTAAAGGGGGCGTGCATAAGCGCACCAGCGTGCCTACCGTCCCTGTCCTACTGTCCCCATTTATTCGTACTCATTTCCTGTGTTCATATCCATGTTAATACTTATACCTGTTTTCTTGTATTATTATTTTATTTATTATTTTATTAAATTTCTATACCGCCCTTCTCCCGAAGGACTCAGGGCGGTGAACAGCCAGAAGATAAAACACAGAAATACGAAATTTAAAATAAATTAAAACAATTAAATAATTTAGGCTGAATTTTAAAATACCCCATAATTAAACAGATTAAAATTTATGTTTAAAATTTAAATTTAAAAGAGGAGATGATTTAGGCCAGGCCAGCTTGATGAAATAAAAACGTTTTAAGCGTGCGACGGAAGGTGCGAAGATCCGGGATCCTCCGTATCTCCGGGGGGAGCTCGTTCCAGATCGTAGGTGCCCCCACAGAGAAGGCTCTCCCCCTGGGGGCCACCAGTCGACATTGTTTAGCCGACAGCACCCGGAGGAGCCCCTCTCTATGGGAGCGTACTGGCCGGTGGGAGGCTATTGGTGGTAGCAGGCGGTCCCATAGATAACCAAGTCCTAAGCCATGTATATGTTTGACAAACTAAATAAAATAAATAAAAAAATAAAAAAAAATCTACTGCCATCCAAACCATAAAAAGGATTAATCGGGTCCATTGTGTGTGGGGGAAAAACACCAAGGAGATATTTGTGTGTCACTCTACTCAAAGTATTCCAGACAGCTCAGTTTCAAAAATCTGGTGCCAAATAATATATGCCAAATAATAGAATTACAACGCCAAGAGTTGGCAACAGAAAGCCAGTACCAAGGACTGGTACCAAGTCGAGCAAACTTTAATCGTCTTCTGAAAGGTTAAGAGAGAGAGCTAAGCTAAATTTGGCCACAAATTGATCCAAGTCAACCACTAAGGACATCCGCATCAATCCAAGTATTGGTGTCTGGCCTACAATAAGGCCATAATAGTCTTGTGTCATTGCTTGATCGGATTTTAGATCTGGATTTTCATCTCCACTTCTCCAACTTCTTCAAAATCAAGAAGAATGGAAAGAAAAAAAAAAAACATTTGCAGGATCCAATCTGGGTCAGTCACCCGGACCAGAGATTTAGTCTTCTGAGCTTTCAGACTGGTGCTGGAGCCCATTGTTGTGGCTCCGTTGCCTGAGCCTGGGCTATCGACAGATCCAGACTTTGAGAGTGAGGGGGAGGAGTTGGCAAGGCATCCCTCTCCAGGACCCTCCTCTCTGGCAATGCCTCCGGAGGACACCGAAGGCCAAGAGATAGGCTCAGAGCCAAGCACGTCCCCGCAGCCACAGGTGGACAGCGATGAAGAAGATAAGTGCTGGCTGGACCCGCGACAGAGGCACAGGGAGAAGTGTGCACAGCAAAAGGGAAGGCGTGCCAGAGATTATCTGAGTCACTGGACCACACCCCACAGGGTATAAATGTGGGTGTGGTGGCCGGTTCAGTTTGTGACGAGCAAAAACTGGAAATACTCCATGATCTCTGCGTTACTGGACTTTGCCTGCTTTATCGGACTGCATTTGGACTAATCCTTGTATTATTGACACTCTGCCTGTTTTATCGGAATGCTGCAGTCTAATCTTTGTTTTGTGTGAGTAAAGTCTGAATTGGCAGCTAGCCACTGGGTTGCTGCCAGCTTTATCATCAAAGAGTTTTGTCGTGTGGCTTATTAACTCCGGGCCGTCTGTGGGGGTGTGTGCGTGGTACGGGGACAGAACACCCATCCTCAGGGAACTTTATTGTTGTGAGCCGCCCTGAGTCCTATGGAGATAGGGCGGCATATAAATCAAATCAAATAAATAAATAAATAAACTTCTGCCTACCAGAATGTGTGGACATTCTGGTCCTAGTGACCAACCCAGATTAGATCCCGCAATGTTATCCTGGGACACACTTACGTATATCTGCATTCATTCGTGAGAAATATATTTACTGGATCTTACCAAGTTGGCTCAATTCAGAAATTACAATAAACTTGTTCAACGCGTTTGACTGTTGATTGACCCAATCACAGATTTCACACATTGCACTAAACCATAATAGGGTTTGCTAATTTTGGAATTAGTGTTGGGGGCAAACAAACTATATTATTATAGCTTGATCAGCAATCATGGCAAAAGACCCTGATTTACTGTTGTGAGAATATAATTAATATAGTTAATATTTGCATTAAGCTTTGACTCCAGCTGTTTACTCTACTTTCAAAGATCGTTTCAGTGCGGGAATGCAACTTGTGAAACTATCCAAATAAGTAAGGAGGCAATATGATGTCATCATATGCTTAATAATGATTTATCAGATAACCCTGGACTGTTTCCCACAACACACTAAGGCAAAACTAAGCCAGTCACATGATAATTATTATGCCAAGGTGGAAGGAATCCAGCTTTCGTTGGAAAATTCTTCTGGGTAATTTCCAACTGAGTTTGCCCTCAGCACATTCCCACTCAATTCTGATATCCAGTTCTGAGCAAGCAGACTGCTAGCAAAAGGATAGCTTGGCGTTTTTTGATTAAACTTTGACAACTATTTAATAAAAATAAAAATTATTTATTAATCAGCAAATATCAAAAATCTATCCTGTCATGTCCTGTTTTTAATTGGCAAAAACAGGAGGTGCTGACAAAGGAAGAGGGAGAGAAATACATGAACAAAAGATAAAAAAAAGTCAAAGAATTTAACAATCATCCATCCATCCATCTACCCATCCATCCATCTAGTGGTGAAATCCAATTTTTTTTACTACCGGTCCTGTGGGCGTGGTATGGCTTGGTGGGCATGGCAGGAGAAGGATACTGCAAAATCTCCATTCTCTCCCCACTCTTGGGGGAAGGATATTGCAAAATCTCCATTCCCACCCCACTCTGGGGCCAGCCAGAGGTGGTATTTGCCAGTTCTTCAAACTACTCAAAATTTCCACTACCGGTTCTCCAGAACCTGTCAGAACCTGCTAGATTTCACCCCTGCATCCATCCATCCACTCTCTACCTATCTATGACCAATTAAAAGGCCCAGAACTTTTCAGAGGACCTAGAAATAATATTATGGATAATGTGTACAGAGAGTACTAAATGGAAGAGTTCTGGGTTATTCCAGCTTTAACTTTTTAAGGTACATAGTGGTAGCAGAATAGATACTTAAAGACAGACACAAATTATCCTTCCTCTATTCTGCACCACAAAGGCAACAATTTGGAGGACAGAGATGATGATGATGATGATGATGATGATGATGATGATGATGATGTCCTTTATTTATTCTCACAATCAATTTGTAAGGGAGGTAGTGTTGGAAGAAATATCCATCTGGTTCAGTTTCAAGCCGGGAGAAAGGCACTGGAAACATGGAGGCTGATTGGAAAGATGATTTTATGATGAAGCAGAAGCACATGGGTGGTTCTGGTGCAGCTGACCACATGGAGTTGCGAATGGGGGGTATTTATACCTTCTCTTGAGTTTTGCACTTGAGCTTCCTGTTCCTGTGCAAGAACGTGTATTCTATTGGCTGTTGTCAGACTCCCACGGAACCATGAACAAATCCTAGGAGTTTGGGTGAGCTATGTTTGGTTGAAGTTTGAACTGCTGGGGGTGGTGCAACTGAGATGATGCAATGAAGGGGTATTGGGCAAATCCTATTGTGGCTGAGGGCTAATCCTACCTCTGTTGGATCTTGGGTGAGGGTATTTGCTTATGAGCTAGCTATCTCTTTATCTCTTAAGTGCTGACATCTGCTGAGGGCTATTAAGGAAGGTGTGTGTGTGTGGGGGGGTGCTTTCCAAGAGCATGTTTCTCCATTTCTCATCCAGGGAAATTATAATGTTCTGCCTTTTTAATATTTTTCAAAACATTTCCTTCTTCTTCTAGGAGATGGGTGGGTGCTAACTTTCTACAGTAGAATTAACAGAAATTGACCTATGTGAAGAAGAGGAGCTTTGAACATGGTACAAATCCAATATCTTCAAAGCTTAGTGTAGTTTTTATTATTAATTAAAATTAACAAAATAATTTTATTTTATGTACACTGAGAGCATATGCACCAAGACAAATTCCTTGTGTGTCCAATCACACTTGGCCAATAAAAATTCTATTCTATTCTATTCTATTCTATTCTATTCTATTCTATTCTATTCTATTCTATTCTATCCTATCCTATCCTATCCTATCCTATCTCTATTCTTCTCTCTTTTCTTCTCCTCTACTCTACTCTATCCCTATTCTATTCTATTCTATTCTATTCTATTCTATTCTATTCTATTCTATTCTATTCTATTCTATTCTAATCAACCAGACCAAAATCTGACTAAGCAGGTCTCAATCAGTTTTGTTTTTCTCAAGTCTGTGTAGTTTGGGTTCTAAGCAGGGGTGAAATCCAGCAGGTTCTGACAGGTTCTGGAGAACCGGTAGTGGAAATTGTAAGCAGTTTGGAGAACCGGCAAATACCACCACTGGCTGGCCCCAGAATGGGGTAGGAATGTAGATTTTGCAATATCCTTTCCCTGCCATGCCCACCAAGCCACACCACACCCACCAAGCCATGCCCACAGAACTGGTAGTAAAAAAAATTTGGATTTCACCACTGGTTCTAAGTCATGGTTAATGGAAACCACAGTTTGGCATGATCCCTCAATTAAGTAAAGGCCGTTTTTAATGGCCATAAGAAGCTCATCTATCTGTTTCTCAAGGATTTCCAGCAATCTTGCTAACTGGGTGCTGCTACGTGTTGCAGACTAACTCTGCCTACAGCCAGGAGTTCGATCCTGACCAGCCCTAGGTTGACTCAGCCTTTCATCCTTCTGAGATTGCTAAAACGAGGACTCAGATTGTTGGGGGCAGTACGCTGACTCTGTAAACTGTTTAGAGAGAGCAGAAAAGCCCCATAAAAGCGGTATATAAGTCTAAGTGCTGTTGCTATTGCTATCCCAAGCAGATGCCGACTTCCCTTAAGAGCTTGGGACACTGAAGGAACACTGGAAAATCACTGGCTTAAAGCTGCAAGCATTCACTCTTCTGCTCAGCACTGTAGGAGGCCTGATAATACAAAAGCTATTTTGGGAAATGGATAATTATCACTAAGTGCTCATGACTTCTTTTAAGGTTGCATTAAGCAAAAAAAAAACCCCAAACAAACGAACCCAAAAATCATATATAAGGCAATAGCATCTACAGAAGCAGCAGGGATATTGAGTTAAGGACACAATATGGAAACAAGACTATGCCTTGGGTCATAGGGGGAAATGCATACATCCAGTTTCTAAGGGGGAGAAACCAAAACCTGCAGAGATGGAAATCGGGGGGGGGGGTCTCTTCTAAAATTGGACACAGAATTTATTCAAATGCCGAATCCAGATCCAGAAAAGGCAGTCAGGATATTTCTGCTTTGTTCCTGTTGATCCTGTTCAGTACTAATTTGGCAAATGAAGCAGCCTGAAGGAACTCTTGTCAAATCTGTCCATCCATCAGCTCAGCCATTCCAACAACAGGGGAAGCTTCCTTTAGAAGGCAGGAAATAAAAAAAAAAGCACAACGCACGGAAAGATAAAACATCTCTTTGACTTCTCAAGTAATCCTTATGTGAGCAAGAGGCAATTGTTTATCAACAAGAATCAATACGCTCCAGGCATTTCCACTAGTGCACTCTGGGTGCTCTGCTTTTTTTTAAAAATTTTTTTTAATTCAGAGACTGTTTCATTTAATGACTGAGTTTCCAGTCTCAAGTGTGGTCATTAAACAAGGGCTATGTTGTGGCCTATCGGCCACCGGACCCTCCAGTAGCCGAATCAGATGAGGAGGAGAAATGGGAGTCAAGGTCAGCATCGAGGCAACCTGAGAGCTCCGATGGGGAAGAGGGAATGGAGCTGGCAGAGAGAGAAACAGAGGCGGAGCCTGGGACATCCATCAGCCCGCAGATGGAGAGTCAACAGTACCCAGGTCTGGAGGTGGCTGATGAAGAAGAGGAGGAACAGCTGGGCCCAGTGCCTGACGTGCAGATGTGCACAAGGCAGAGGAGAGGAGAGCAATGGAAATCTATGGGCCGGTCCTTGGGACAGAATAGCCATCGCTGCTAGCCTTTATATAAGTTTAGTTTAGTTTATTTGATTTGTATACCGCCCTACTCCCGAAGGACTCAGGGCGGTGAACAGCCAAACAATAAAATACATAGATACAAAAAATAGATACAAAATATAAGGCTTTATAGAGTGGTATTAGCACCACCCTTGATCTTGATTGTATTTTACGGATCTTGATCATATTTTACTTTTACTGACTCAAGGACAGGAAACAAAAGAAATGGAGAAAAGATTAGTGCGCCATACCAGCCACGAGATTTGAAATATCGCTCTGCTTCTGACAACTTGACACAATGGTATAAACTAACAGCAGCTGGATTTGCTCGGATGGGCCTCCCATTTGACAGAGTTTCAAGCTGCAAACACCAGGAAGGCTGACAGGCTAACAGTGGTGGACGGAGAAGCCAACCCGTATTTAATTCAAGATTAGGCTGTGAATTTTACAGCTCGTAAGACAGGATGAATCTGAAGCAGCTGAAATTTGAAAAACCGGAAGGAAACCTAGAAACGTGAAAAAATTGGGGAGCATTCTAAAGATGTCTGAAAGGTGTCCAAAATGGCGGTTTTATTGCACCTTAATCAGACACCAAACGAAGGAAAAAATCCTTTAGCAGCATTGCAACCGGTTGGTACAGGACATATATTTGAAGAAAGCATTGTCAACAGTGGTGGAATTCAGCTGGTTCTCTCTGGATCGCGGCAACTGCGGGAGATTCCGCCAGGGGTGAAATCCAGCAGGTTCTGGAGAACCGGTAGCAGGAATTTTGAGCAGTTCGGAGAACCAGCAAATTCCACCTCTGGCTTGCCCCAGAGCGGGCTGGGAATGGAGATTTTGCAATATCCTTCCCCCAGGAGTGGGGAGGGAATGAGGATTTGGTAGTATCCTTCCCCTGGAGTGGGGTAGGAATGGAGATTTTGCAGTATCCTTCCCGTGGAGTGGGGTAGGAATGGAGATTTTGCAGTATCCTTCCCCTGGAGTGGCGTGGGAATGGAGATTTTGCAATTTCCTTCCCCCAGGAGTGTGAAGGGAATGGGGATTTTGTAATATCCTTCCCCTGGAATGGGGTAGGAATGGAGATTTTGCAGTATCCTTCCCCTGGAGTGAGGTGGAAATGGGAGATTTTGCAATATCCTTCCCCCAGGAGTGGAGAGGGAATGGGGATATTGTAGTATCCTTTCCCTGGAGTAGGGTAGGAATGGAGTTTTTGCAATATCCTTCCCCCATGAGTGGAGAGGGAATGGGAATTTTGTAGTATCCTTCCCCTGGAGTGGCGTGGGAATGGAGATTTTACAATATCCTTCCCCTGCCACGCCCACCAGGCCACACCCACAGAACCGGTAGTAAAAAAATTTGAAACCCACCACTGGCCCAGACATAATGCACGGCTATTGCGCATGCGTGCGTGTGCTCATTTTTGCAAAAAAGTAGGGAAGGTAAGGGAATCCCACCTGTGATTGTGAACTTTCTTCAAGTTTACTCACACGATAGGTGTAGGTAACATATTTCCCGGTAAACAAAGCACATTGGTTGCGTCTCCCACCCTTTTGAGTAGGGCTGACAATTTAAAACGATACTCCAAATGTTCTCAAATCTGTTGATCTACGTCTGTGCATATGTATGTTTGTATGAGTGACTGTAGCGCCCCCCCCCAAAAAAAACCCACAATACTATCATGGGATTCTACCGCTCGTTTAAAAATCTCTACATGGGTTTTTTTGTATCTTTTTCTTTTTTAATCTCCATAATCCTGTGATGTAGATTGCTACCGCTGCGGATTCTGGAAATAATAAATCAGAGCAAAGAGAAAATGTTTTTTTCTTTCTTTCCAAAGTCGTCCAGAAAAAGTCACAGCTGGGTGAGAATCTAAATCTAGGATTATATCCCAAATGCATTCAGTGTATGCAGAAACTCCAGCACTCCATGTACATATATGAAAGAATTTATAGATTTCTAGGGCATTTTTTTTGGGGGGGAGAGGGATTATTGGAGGATTAAAGCTGCCTAGAATTACTGAAAGAGAGTGGATGGCCATAGAAATTGTCTCAATAAATAAATAACGGTATAATAGCTACCTTAAACACTACAGAGGTTTAAGGATCCTGCAAAGAGCCATTACAATCCACAAACCAGAACAAATCTCTAGGTTTTGGAAATGGGTTTTAAGGAGCAAAAGTGTGTTTTAAGGCCCTGCAAGATTTAGCAAGTTCATTCTGCTCCTTAACTCCTACTCACCCACACTCTCACAGAGAGAGAAGGAGGTTAAAATGTTGAGACGACCCATTTTGGCAAAGTTGCAGCAAAATTAGAGTAAACAAGTATACTTCCCAATCCAAAGCAGATTGTCCATTTATGATCTTAGTAAAAAAAAAAAAATTAGGATGCTCTCTTAGGGTTACTCTTTTGCATTCCAGATTTACTCTCCTGGAACTGCTAATCAAATGTGTATTATTTTGGAAGGTGGATGCCATGTTTAATTCTCTGGAATAAATTTAATTTTGCCATTTACACGCCAGTCTTCAGCTGGAAACAATCTTGAGCAGTTTACAGGGTTTACAGGTCCCTCCAGTCAGTCAAATCTTACTGCAACTCCCCAAATTTGTAATGTGGGATTTTTTTTAAAAAAAAGGCCCTTTCCTGGCTGGGAAATTCTGGCTATTGAAGTCCACACTTCTTCAAATTGCCAAGACTGAGAAACACTGTTCTAGAGGATGAACAGACTAATTTTTGCTTCCAGCTTTTAAGTACACTTTAAATTAGTGCACAGAGTGAGCTATTTGACCTTCCCGTCCTACCCTCCACATAGCTCATTTACCCCAACTTTTTCCCCTAACTGAGCAACTGATAGATTAAGAAAATTGATTTTTTTTTAATTATTTACTTGCTTAAAATATGCTCAGTGGGGGGGGGTCCTTGGGGCTCTCTGAGCTTCATTGTTTTCTTGCAGACATTTCATTACCCAACTAGGTAACATCATCAGTTTTCAACATCATCAGGAACATCATCAGTGCAGCATGCTACTAATGAGACGTAGCCTTGTAGAGTTTCCTTCCATTATTCCTTGTCTGGCCTTCGGAAAATAGCTTGATCCCCTCCTCTCTTGTGGCAGCCCCTCAAAATTTCAGCTTTCTCCTCTAGGATTTTCAACACCATGACTAATTTCACACCAAAGTCTGTAATATTAAGATCTGGAATCCCGTCAATCTTCATTCTGCAGGAGCCAAAAGTGACATCCTCATTTTAGACCTATCCTGAATAAATCTCGTATTTATCTCACTTGAGGACTGCAGCTCCAGTTTGCTTAAAAGCGAAATCTCCTTTGAACAGAATCAATTCTGTAAAATGTGAGTTGGAGGGAAAAATTGGACGCCAGCCACTAACTTCAGTTGGCAACCCAGCGAAAAAGCAACGTGATCGAAGTCTGAAAAGAATGCCTTATGGCCGCAGTTTGAGTTCCTTCAGAAAGCAGTGGGCCAGAAGTTATCCATGAGGCCACCCAATGACTGCCTTTCAGTAGGAAAGGCCCAGCTTCTTGGCAGGCTCTGAAATCAGCCCAACAATGTTTGACTTTTACAGCTCTGAAAATGGCTTTTGTATAGTCCAAAATAAACACAGAGGCAACCTCTCCAATGGCTGGAGGGCAGCTGCTTAACATGGTTATCCATTAACTGCTAAAGGTTCAGCAAGGAAATTGGGGAGAGAGGGATGGAGAGCCATAGTTTGCCTGCTGAGCTCTGCCGAACATCCCTAAGACTGTTTGATTCACATTTTTCCTCTGTTATTGTTAAAGGCATTTAAACATCTCATATTTGCCAACCACAGTTCAAAGATTAACAGCCAGAATAATTCAAAATGAATCGGGGAGGTAGTTTTGGGCAACGGCGCTTCCACCGATTCTGTGTCTTCCTAACAATTTACAAGTTCGTGTTTTTAGGGTGGTTCTCGGAAAAGCTGCTGGGTGAAGCTTGCCAGGAAACTGCAGAATTAAAGAATTATGTCTCCCTAAAGACTGCTTCTATGCTTTTTTCCAGTTGAATTTTCCAGCTTGGTTTGGAACAACAGATGCTGCAAATTATAACTTATTATACAAATCTAACCCATCCTTTTAAAGATGACATCCATCCTCTCATAGACTTTCATGTTCTCCAGCACACCCCAGTGCCATGATTAGATTTCCTGTCTTGTATGATCATTAAAAGACATGCTCAAGGCATATTTTAGCCATTTAGCCATCCACAACCACTTTCACTACAGTGTGCACAAATCCAAACTCACTTATACAACCCAAAAAAACTATGAATCAGGAAGTTCCAACATATAATTAGCAAACCAGAGACCTGGAAACCACTTACACGGTTGGTAACTCCTGGATTAGGCCTCCCCCCCCGTCCCTCCTATCAACTCCTTCAACTCCTACCCTCAAAACGACACTATAGAGCACTGCACACCAGAACAACTAGACACAAGAACAGTTTTTTCCCGAACGGCATCACTCTGCTAAACAAATAATTCCCTCAAACTATTCACTAAGTCTGCATTACTATTACTATTAATCTTCTCATCGTTCCTATCACATATCTCCTCCCACTTATGACTGTATGATTGTAACTTTGTTGCTTGTATCCTTATGATTTAAACTGATTGTTTCCTAGTATGATTTGATTGCTTATTTGTTCCCTATGACTATCATTAAGTGTTGTACCTTATGATTCTTGACGAATGTATCTTTTCTTTTTATGTACACTGAGAGCCTATGCACCAAAGACAAATTCCTTGTGTGTCCAATCACACTTGGCCAATAAAGAATTCTATTCTACTCTACTCTACTCTACTCTACTCTACTCTACTCTACTCTACTCTACTCTACTCTATTCTATTCTGTATTCTGTGCTATTTCTATTTCTATTTCTTTCTATTTCTATTTCTATTCTTCTGTTGAATCGTGTCTTATTCTTAGAGACTATCTGAACAAGTCCCTGCAGTTTTTCTCGGCAAAGATATTTTTATTTTATTTTTTTGGGAAGTGGCTTGCCATTGACTCCTTCTTAGGGCTGAGAGAAAGTGACTGGCCCAAGGGCACCCAACTGGCTTTGTGCTCAAGGCACATCTAGAACTCAAACATCTTTCTCAAGGTTTCTAATCTGGTGCCTTAACCACTACAACTACACTGGGTCTCAACCACTGACATCTACCCTTCCTTTAAAAGTATTTGCTCGGATTGTTCCCCAAAATAAATACCTTTTAATGGTCTCTAGATGAAATTGGGTCGAGATCCACTGGCACAAGGCATAAAATAAAGCTAAAAGCAATATTTAAAAGAACTAAGAAAAGAATCCAAACAGCAGGAAGACTGGATATTCCTGCCTCATTCCTACGAAGGAGGCCATCCACCCTTTTCCAGTCCTCAAAAAATATTCAGTATGATCCCCATCCATCCAGTCCTGCACTCAACGATGAATCACAGTGGTACACAAAGCACGATGCTCGAGTTCATACAGCACACTGAGACCCTATGAAACAGATAGCTTAGAGGGTGTGAATCAGAGGTGGGTTCTAATGTTTTTTACTACAGGTTCTGTGGTGTGGCTTATTTTGTGGGCGTGGCTGATGGTCATGTGACAATTATTTAGGATTTAGCAGAGGTAATGGTCTACCAGGCTTTTCACTTAACAACTGTGGCAAAAAAAAAAAAGACATAAAATTAGGCGTCACTCACTTAACAACATCAGTGGAGAGACAGTTATTTGTTAAGTTTAGATTCGAACTTCTAGATACTAACGTTAGATTCGGCCGCTATCGGAAAATCCCGTATGACAAAAGAATATGCATATGTGGGGTAAACATCGTGGAGGACACTGCGCATATAATATTCGAATGTAGTCTCTATCAAGAAGTAAGAAAACAATATCTGTCCCCAATTATAAATAAATTTCCCCACTGGAATATAAGCCAAAAATTAGCATTTCTGTTGAGGGCTGACTCTCCTCCCCTGGTAAGAGCGATCACTCGATACCTTAAAAGAATGACGGCAATACGAGCCAGTTATATCAAAAAACATTTTATCGATGTAAGGAAGATGAGCGCAATTAGAGAGGAGCTATCCTATTTGGGTTATCTAGTCTTGGCAACTTAGCTATTGAAATTTGATATTGTAAAATTTTAATGTCATCTATCATATATTTTTAGATTGCTATTTTTGTAACTGTTTTATCTTTTTCCCTTTTTCTTTTCTGTTTTGTTTGAAAAGGCCTTCGGGCTATTCAATAAACTATACTGCACTTAACAACTGCTTTGCTTCACAACGGATATTCTGGTCCCAATTGTGATTATTATATTGGGGATCACCTGTAGGTATAGCACCTTTCACTTTAAGTCAGTGGGTTTGTTTTCCCCGAACTTGACTTAAAATGTGTGGACTTTAACTCCCAGAATTCCCCAGCCTCCCTGCTGCGTGAATTCAAGGTACGCCTGTTGGGAATCTCCAAATGGCCAATGAAACAGCCATTTTCACGGGGTTTGTTTATTATGGACATTGCTCAAAGGAGTAACAATTAAATTAGTGTAAACCACAGGAAGATCCCTGCCTCAGAGGTTTATGCAGGAAGTCCTTGACTTACGACCACAATTGAGCCCAACATTTCTGTTGCTAAGCGAAACATTTATTAAGTGACTTTTCCCCCATTTTATGACTTTTCTTGCCACATTTGTTAAGTGAATCATTGACGGTCTTAAATTATTAACACGGTTGTTAACGGAATCTGCCTTCTTCACTGACCTTGCATGTCAGAAGGCTGCAAAAGGGGAGCCCCCAGGACACCGCAACCGTCATATATGTGAGTCCATTGCCAAGCGTCTGAATTTTGATCTCGTGAGCAATGGGGATGCTTCAGCGTGTGACAATTGGTCGCAAGTCACTTTTTTCAGTACCCATGTCTCACTTTGAACAGTCACTAAACGAACTGTCGTAAGTGCAAGACTTACCTATCATCCAGAATGTAGTTATGAAGAAGGAAAGGAGAAGAAACACAAGGAAAGGGTAGCAGTAAGAAAGGATAAAGCGGCAGCTGCAATTTCAATAGTAGTTAAAATCTTTCACTTGGGGTTATTGATTAAAGCAGTGTTTCTCAACCTTGGAAGCTTGAAGATGGGTGGACTTCAACTCCCAGAATCCCCCAGCCTTCTGGGAGTTGAAGTCCACCCATCTTCAAGCTTCCAAGGTTGAGAAACACTGGATTAAAGGGTGAAAGCTAATATCTCTACTGCAGAGATGGCTTCTAATAGCTGCGATACTTAAGAAAGAGAAGAGGAACAGAAAGTTCTCCTTCCTCCCTGTTTATCATTCTGTAGTGTGAAATTTCAGGGATAATCTCAACGCTAAGACAAATTGCCTACACCATTGTCTCAGCCTGGATAAAAACAGTTTCTTTAATTATAGGCTTTGCCCAAAACATGTTACATTTTAAGTAGCACTGATGTCTCTCCACCAAACCCTCCCCTCGTGAAAGCACCAGGGGTGGGCTTCGAAAATTTTAGCAAGGGGTTCTCTGCCTGGTTGCTGGGTGGGCGTGGCCTAGTTGGCCTCCTGCACCATGGCGGGGGGAGGGGGCATTTTTGCCCTCCCTGGGCTCTGGAGGCTTTTCTCGAGCCTCCGGGAGTGCGAAAATGTCCTCTGCAGGCTCTGGAGGCTGGAAACGTTTCCGGTCTTCCTGAACTTCCAGTAGGCCCATTTTTCGCCCTCCCCGAGGGTCCGCACGTACCCTGCACTTACCTGCATCCAAAGTGGGCCACGTGGGGACTCCTGGGATGGGCAGGGGTGGGCGGGGCCAGCCAGGAATGGGATTTGGAGGTTCTCCAAAATGCACAGAATCTTAGGTAGAGGTTCTCCCAAACCCCTGCGAACCCCCAGCAGCCCACCCCTTGACAGCACCCATGATACATTCACACACCAGTGGTGGGTTCCTCCCGGTTCGGTCCGGTTCGGCTGAGCCGATAGCGGTGACGATATGACGTCACCAAACCGGTTCTCCCCCCCTCACCCTCCCACCCCCAACGTTATTCTTACCTTTTATTTGGTCCCACCCCCAATCTATTGCTGCCTCCTGAGTCCCAGCTGATGACTAGAGGGGAAAAAACTGTTTAAACTCTTGCCACGCTTCAAAGGGCCGTCCTACAGCTGATCAGTGTTAAAAGCAAACAAACGAGTCAGGTCATAAATTCGAGGACTGGTCGTAAGTGCGAGGACCTTCCAGAAATGACTCTGACCAGTTAGCCACGCCCACCTAGTCACATGACCTCCAAGCCACACCCACAAAATAAGCCACGCCCACAGAACCGGTAGTAAAAAAAAATTAGAACTCACCCCTGATTCACACACACATTCATCAGCGTACTACCATGTGGGCGAACCTAGTAAAAGCGTAATTCTGCACAAAGAGAAATTCAGCACAAAGGGACTTTATGTTAGTTTCCTGGAGCAAAGGTTAGCCTCCGGGAGGTTCAGATCTCCACAAGGCCTTCAGCTAAGCTGCAGCTCAATAAGAGTTTTCCACGTGAACTTTTAAGAGTCGACTCCCTACTTGTAAAAAGGTCACCAACTCAAGAGGAGGCCGAGTGGGAAACGATCAACTCGGGAAAGTATTAAGCAGCTCCTAAGATTCATTTTAAGGCTTGTTTTTCTAGTGTTCTTGTGGTACTGATTTACCATTTTAAGCTGGCTTTTAAAAAGTCTGTCCAAGAACAACAAACCATTGCTTTCTTTAAAGCATAAGAACCCGAGGGCTTGCAAAGGTTTTCCTCACTTTATTTTCTTAGCGATAGCCCTGCCCAAGATGGTCCAGACAAGAAGCACAAACAGGAGTGCTAACTTTATCTTTATTGTAAGTATAATATTAACAGATTCTTGCAAGACTGAATGTGCTTCTCCCTTCCTTCCTTTTACTCTCCAGAAAACTAGGGAGCGTCTTTTCTGAAATGTTTCCTTCCCTCCCCCCCACCCCTTCTGTGGTCTGAAACATCTTTTACTTACTCCTTGTCTAGTCTGCAGCTCTCCTTCCTGTCTCCCAAGGTCATTCGCACATAGCATTACTCTAACTGATCCCAAGAGGTAGATCAGGTGAGTCAGACAATTGACAAAAAAAAAAAGGTCACTATGACCAAGCAGAGCTTTTGCATCAAGATCTCCCCCGAAGTACACCACCCTACTTACTCAATGCAATATTTTGCTCATCCCTGTGTATTTTGGGAAATAGCCCTCCGGTCTTTCCCTAGCTTTGCAAGTCCTTCATCAATGCTGAGTCACAAGAGATCTCACTTAATGTACACACTGAATTACAGGCTGAGGCATTTTGGATGAAAACACAGAAAGGAAACGTGAGAAATCCGTAAACACTCAGGTCCGCGGGACAGAAAATGCTTGGGAAAACCCACAAAGTGGAAATAAAATTTAGAATACACTGGCAAAGCAACATGAGGTGCACCAAACACCTTTGCTGGAATCGAAACAAAGACCAGAGCTTTGTGTTTCAAACAGCAGGATCTTTGCTTGGAGTGGTGAAAGCAGGGTGCTAAGTGGATTAAACGGATGCTTATTGTTTAGATAATCTCGGTAATCTTTTTTTTTTTTTTTTAAAGGTGAATATGACAAGCTGGCAACTTGATTCCTCCCAGGCAAACTTTATCACCGGAGCCCAGAAGGCACTAAGAAAAAAAAAAAAAAAAAGAATTCTTGCACAGAGAAAGAATCGGTGCATCTTCAGAGGCTCTCCAGACTAACAGAAAGCTTCCTCTAAATTAGAAAAAAGGGTTGCACCCAGTTGGGAAGCCTCAAGCATGTATTTTAGGAGATGGAAAATGTTTGTGGTCCAGCCCTGAGCAGCAAAGGATCCCATCCAATGAAGATACACTGGACTATTATATCCAGAGGAGTGGGGGCAGGAACTAAACCACAAAGCCATTATTTACCCAGGAGTGAACTGCACTGACCAGGTAGGCCTTACTATAGAAGAGATCAGCCAACCAGCCCTGCTGATGAAAACTTTAAAAAAGGCCACAACCACATCCTAGGTACCACCTACCACCCTTCACTAGCGAGACAATCCTGTATTCATTTAAACCAGTGTTTCTCAACCTTGGAAGCTTGAAGATGGGTGGGCTTCAACTCCCAGAATCCCCCAGCCACCTATCTTCAAGCTACCAAGGTTGAGAAACACTGCTTTAATCAATAACCCCAAGTGAAAGATATTAACTACTATTGAAATTCTGGGAGTTGAAGCCCACCCATCTTCAAGCTTCCAAGGTTGAGAAACACTGGATTAAAGGGTGAAAACTATATCTCTACTGCAGAGATGGCTTCTAATAGCTGCGATACTTAAGAAAGAGAAGAAGAACAGAAGGTTCTCTTTCCTTCCTGTTTATCATTCTGGCTGGGGGGTTTCTGGGAGTTGAAGCCCACCCATCTTTTTTTTTTTATTATTTATATGCCGCCCTTCTCCGGAGACTCAGGGCGGCTTACAATGCGCTAAGCAATAGCCTTCATCCTTTTGTATATTTATACAAAATCACCTTATTGCCCCCACAAACTGGGTCCTCAATTTACCTACCTTAGAAAGGATGGAAGGCTGAGTCAACCTTGAGCCTTGGCGAGATTCGAACCTGCAGTAATTGCAGGCAGCTGGTCTTAATAACAGGGTGCTTTAGACCACTGTACTACCAAGGCTCCTAGGCTTCAAGCTTCCAAGGTTGAGAAACACTGGATTAAAGGGTGAAAGCTAATATCTCTACTGCAGAGATGGCTTCTAATAGCCGCGATACTTAAGAAAGAGAAGAGCAAAAGAAGGTTCTCCTTCCTCCCTGTTTATCATTCTGGCTGGGGGCTTTCTGGGAGTTGAAGCCCACCCATCTTCAAGCTTCCAAGGTTGAGAAACACTGATTTAAACAGATAGGCTCCCAGTTCCAGGCCCCACCATTCCAGTGCATAGGAATTGACCATGGGCATCTTCTCCATGAGCCAGAAACTCTCTGCCACAAGGGCTCCCACACCAGTTGGGAAGGGGGTGGGGGTGTGTGGGAAGAGGGCCTTGATAGTAAAGGGGTCTAAAGCACCCTGTTATTAAGACCAGCTGCCTGCAATTACTGCAGGTTCGAATCTTGCCAGGCTCAAGGTTGACTCAGCCTTCCATCCTTTCTAAGGTAGGTAAATTGAGGACCCAGTTGTGGGGGCAATAAGCTGACTTTGTATAAATATACAAAAGGATGAAGGCTATTGCTTAACGCATTGTAAGCCGCCCTGAGTCTCCGGAAAAGGGCAGCATATAAATCAAATTTAAAAATAAATTAATTAATTAATTTAAAAAAAAAGAGAGAATTAGGTTCCAGGTGAAGGGGCTGCAACCACAAAGCACCCGCCCTGCTCTCATTTTGGGGGGGGGGGATTGGGAGGAGGGGTCGCTGCAAAAAGGGAGGAAAGGAAAGGGAGGGGAGTCTCCTCTTTCTCTACAGGGTGATGGGGGGGGTGGTTGGGGAAGGCTGGGCAGGGGGGCTGCGGTGGCAACTTTCCTCCGGGACAAAGGCGAAGAAAGTTGGGAGGCAGCGGTGGGGAGGGGGAAGGGGAGGGAGAGAGAGAGGAGGGGGCGTCCCCTTACCTTGGTGGAGCCGGAGGAAGAAGCGATGTAGACGTTGATCACCATCCTGGAGGAGACCCAGCAAGGGCAGACAGGCCAAGCGAGCGTCGGAGGAAGGGAGGGTGGGGAGTGGGGGCGGCTGGAGAACCGGAGCAGAGCCGGGGGCGAGGTCCAGCGGGGCCAAGCGCTCCACCTCCCGAGCCTCTCGCGCGCTCTGCCTCTCTCGAGCTGCCCAGCCTTGGAAGATTCGGGCGGAGCGCCGTCTGCTAAAAAGGCGCCGTGGCAAAAGGCGGGGCGGAGGAAGCCCCCGTAAAAGGGAGCGGGGCTGCGATGCGGAGCAAACCCCGCGGATGGACTGGCTGGGAGGGAGGGAGGGATTCGCCTCGGCCAGCGCTCCAACCCCGGCCCCTTCCAAGCCGAGAGCCAAAGCCAGTCGGCCCCGCCTTTTGAGAAGATGCGCCAGGTTGCAACTCCCATCTTCTGGAATTAGCATCCTCCCGGGAAGAGCTGGACTAAACAGAACAGGAGAACAAAGTTAGAAGGGACCTTGGAGGTCATCTAGTCCAACCCCGGCCCCTTCCAGGCTGAGAACCAAGCCAGCTGCCCTGCCAGGTTGCAACTCCCATTTTCTGGAATTAGCATCCTCCCGGGAAGAGCTGGACTAAACAGAACAGAAGAACAAAGTTAGAAGGGACCTTGGAGGTCATCTAGTCCAACCCCGGCCCCTTCCAGGCTGAGAACCAAGCCAGCTGCCCTGCCAGGTTGCAACTCCCATCTTCTGGAATTAGCATCCTCCCGGGAAGAGCTGGACTAAACAGAACAGAAGAACAAAGTTAGAAGGGACCTTGGAGGTCATCTAGTCCAACCCCGGCCCCTTCCAGGCTGAGAACCGATCCCAGCTGTGTTGCCTGATCATCAGAGCCTTTTCAAAGCGTTTTTTTAACCACCACTTCCCCGGAAGAGGTCGCAGAAAAAAATGCTTTGAAAAAGCCTCTGACGATACCAGCTGAGCCGCGTGATCATCAGAGGCTTTTTTTTTTTACTTTTTTTCTTTAAATAAATTTTTATTTGAATATAAATATTAAAAAAACATAACATAACATATACACGACAAACATTTATACAACATATAAACGAAAAGATTGTTTCCTTCATAAGCATTTTTTTAAAGTGACATTCTACTTATATTTCTTCACCTCTCCTTAATCTAATAACATTTTTTTTTAAAAAAATCGGTAATATTTCCCCCTATATTTTTTGTTTATTTCTCATTTTTTTAAAAGTAGTTTTTATTGAATATAAATATTAAAAAAGACATACGTAACATATACACAACAAACATTTATACAACATATACACAAAAAGAGTGTAATTTCTTCTTAAGCATTTTTTCAGAGTGACGTTCTACAATTCTACTTATGGTATATTCCTTCACCTCTCCTTAATCTAATAACATTTTTAATTATATATATATATATTTAAATTGGTAATATTTCCCCTATATTTTTTGTATATTTCTGATTTTTAACCAATTATACCAATTATTCCATATTTTGTAATAATCTGAGCTGCGCGAACATCAGAGGCTTTTTTTTTTTTTACTTTTAAAAGCATTTTTTTGGTGGAAGAGGTTGTAGAAAAAATGCTTTTAAAAGTAGGGGGGGAAAGCCTCTGATGATCGCGCAGCTCAGCTGGGCATGGTGGGGGGTGGGGGTGGCACAGGGATTTTTGCTACCAGTTCTCCGAACCACCCGCCACCATCGCTACCGGTTTGGGCAATCCGGTCCGAACCAGGAGCATTTCACCCCTGGCTTCTTGGTTGTCTCCTTTGCAAGAGACCAATAAGGCACTGTTTCTCCACCTTGGCCATTTTAAGATATGTGGACTTCAACTCCCAGAATTCCACAGCCAGCATGAGTTGAAGAGCACACAACTTAAAATGGCTAAAGGTTGAGAAACACTGACTAGAGCAGAGGGCTCCAACCTTGGCAACTTTAAGACTTGTGGACTTCAACTCCCAGAATTCCTCAGCCAGCAAAGAATTCTGGGATTTGAACTCCACAAGTCTTAAAGTTGCCAAGGTTGGAGACCCCTGGACTAGAGCATCATCTGCTTCAGCCTTTTGGATCTTCAGCCTTTTGGTCAATCAGCAATTTGATGTAACCAAGAGTGGTGTGTTGTAAGCCCAGGAGACATACCTTCACTTCCTGGGGTTTTGTTTATTTCAACAAAAGGAAACCAACTTTTTCTCTCCCATCTATTTCTCTACAGCTCCGTTTGCAGAACACACAAAGTAGCCAATCCCATCACACCTTGTGCAAATCCAAGTCTGTGCATTTGTAGTTTGGGGCAGTGTTTCTCAACCTTGGCAATTTTAAGGTGTGTACACTTCAACACCCAGCATTGAAGTCTTGCTTAAAGTTTAAACGGTGGACAAACATTGGTTTAGGATATTGCACAAAACCAGGTTGAAAAAAAACATGGTTTAGATATCAATAAAAGGGGTGTGGTGGCTCAGTGGCTAAGATGCTGAGCTCGTCGATCGAAAGGTCGGAAGTTCAGCAGTTTGAATCCCTAGTGTTGCATAACGGAGTGAGCTCCCATTACTTGTCCCAGCTTCTGCCAACCTAGCAGTTCGAAAGCAGGTAAAAAATGCAAGTAGAAAAATAGGGACCACCTTTGGTGGGAAGGTAACAGTGTTCCGTGCGCCTTTGGCATTTAATCATGCCGGCCACATGACCACGGAGATGTCTTCGGACAGCGCTGGCCCTTCGGCTTAGAAACAGAGATGAGTACTGCCCCCTAGAGTTAGGAACGACTAGCACATATGTGTGAGGGGAACCTTTACCTTTACCTTTAATGAAGTAAATGAAACCCCGGAGTAAAAATACAGAGAGGGCATTGTGGGGATTTTTAAGAATGGCTAGCAGCACCTCCAAGGATGTGCCAGCAGCCTGCTCTACCAACTCCAAGAATCAGTGGCTTCTTAACTTTTTTCTAACCTTGGTTGAACCTTTTCTTTTCTTTTCTTTTTCTTTTTTTTTTGCTTTAATTTATATGCTGCCCTTCTCCAGAGACTCAGGGCGGCTTACAATGCGTTGAGCAATAGCCTTCATACTTTTGTATATTTATACAAAGTCAGCTTATTGCCCCCACAATCCGGGTCCTCATTTTACCTACCTTAGAAAAGATGGAAGGCTGAGTCAACCTTGAGCCTGGGGAGATTTGAACTTGCAGTAATTGCAAGCAGCAGATGTTAATAACAGTGTTTAGTCCACTGTACTACAGGCTCTTATCTTCTTGATCATCAGAGTCACTTAACAGAAAAGGGAGGTGTACAAAATAGATGGGACAGACAGGTAGATAAGCAAGCTTATCTAGTCTGAGATACTCAACATTGGCAGAGGGTCTCCAGAGTTTCAGACTTTTTTGGGGGGGGATGTCACAGGCTTTTTCAACACTTTCAATGGGATCATCTATTCTGAAGGAGTTGGAATTTGAAAATGGCGGTGGAGGTCAGAGTAGTGGAGGTGTTTGGATTTCAGTGGATAAAGAAGCATGGCTGCACTTTGCAACTAAAGAGAGACCTCTGCTGGAACAGCTAGAAAATTAAAGTGACTGACTCACTTGTTTTTCAACCTTGGCAACTTAAAAAGATGTGTGTGGACTTCAAGCTCTCAAAATTCCCCAGCCAGCATGTCTGGACTAACTGGTTCCAGCAAGAAGCCCAGAATTCAATATACAATTCTTCCCCACCTTTTTTTTTGCAGGGAAGGGATATGCAAGCCACCCTAGCTCTATTTTCTTTTTTTAAATTAAAAAAACGCAGACCTCTTTAAAATATGTCAGTGCTATTTCTATAGCACTGGGGGGGTCTACAGATCTATTTACCAACTGTTTATTTAATAACATGCAACTAAGAAACTACTAGGCCAAAAGTGAACAAACCGCATCTGGGTTTATGATGATGCAGAAATTCAGCCACTCTTAAACTTTTACTTAGTTTTAAAACGTATTTACTTTTGATTTGAAACTGCCCAACAGCCCAATAAGATTTCTTCACACCTCGTTTGCAATACAACGGGAGCTGCATAGATGCTTCACCGGTTGATCTGGATTCACAGCACCTGGCTTGCTCTGAAGAAGGCCCTCTGGGATGACAGCAGCAAATAGTGGCCATGACAACTGGTGGAGCAACAATTGAACAATTGAGATGCGGGTTAACAAGGACTCGTCCATTGCTACCTTAGAAAAGATTGCGCATAAGGCTTAAATAATGAAACGCCACAGGAAGGAAAGCATTCTATCCCGATGTGGGTGGACTTTTGTATTTTATCTCTGTCGCCACAGACCTAGAAGGGTGGGGGGAGTGAAAAAATGAGAGGGAGTTTGACAGGCAATCTGGCTCTCTAGCCACGTGACTCATGGACCAAGGGTGCTTTTACTTCTACAAATAAACAGCATACAATATTTATTCCGTTGTGTCAAGAAGAGTTTGGTGAGAGTTAGACAAGCTGCTTCTGGGTTTAATTTGATTAGAAGAGAGTATATGGATTAGGGCAGAGTGATATTTGCAATCTGACTACATCCTTGGGGAGGAAGATAGAGATAGGTGGAGCTAAAGGCGAACTGGGTAGGGCCAGACCCCAAGGCAACCACACATCTTCCTTAGTGAAGTGTGCAAACCAGTGTTTGCATTTCCTGCCTCGGATGAGGAGAGCACATTTTTCTCCTTCTGAAGCGTCTTAACAAATTGCATCACTGTCTGATTTGGTGGCAGCAGTGCCTCAGATAGAAAGTCCACACAGAGAGTGGTAAGGACAGCAGAGATGATCATAGGAAGCTCACTTCCTGGTATTCAGGATACTGCTCGTAAACGCTAAGTGCTTAGAACTCAAAGCATTATTAGAGACCCCACACACCCATGTCATGGTCTGTTTCTGTTGCTTCCCTCTGGGAGGTGGTTTTGAAGTATTTCTAGCAGGACCACCTGATTCTGTAACAGCTTTGTTCCCTATGCCATCCATCTGGTAAACTGGCAAGATTTGTTTTTCTTGCTATGACAGTGTTGTTTCTCTGTGTCATATATGTAGGTATATGCATAATTCTGTATTTTATTTATGTACCGTGTTTCCTTGAAAATAAGACCCTGTCTTATATTTTTTTGAACCCTGAAATAAGTGCTTGGCCTTATTGCCATGCGCTCAAAAGCCTGATTGGGCTTATTATCAGGGGATGTCTTATTTTGGGGAAAACAGGGTAGTATATATTGGAGGTGATGACCCTTGGAGAGCTGTATGCAACAAAATTTCATTTTAATGTATGCCAATTAGTGTACATTCAAAGTGACAATAAAGTTATTATTCTATTATTCTAACCACACCCAGATGCAAGTCAATCCACAGAAAACCACCCCAGCTTCATAGAGCTTGTTAAGGAATTCGCAAAGTAACCCTTGCAAGGGTGTGCACATGAAAGCGATTGAGAGTAGTTACGAATAAACACAGCCAACACACAGATACACTGAGTTGTGTTTACTTTCAGGAAATAGGAAGGCACAGTCCAATAAACAGTCCAGGTCATACATATATAAAGCAGGAGATAGCAAAACGATAGTCCAGGGATAATCCAATAACAAAGTCTTCTTACCAGTCGTCGTAGTCATTCACAATAAACAGTTCTTCTGGATTTGCAAACAGTAGCATACAGAGATATCAGAGAGCAAGAACAGCAAAGAGAAACAAACCATGTTTCTAGCTCCCTCTTAAGGACATTGGCTACAGAGCTAACCAATCAGGACACAGTATGATGCAATACAGCAGTTTTTTTTTTTTTTTAATTTGATTTATATGCCGCCCTTCTCCGGAGACTCAGGGCGGCTTACAGTGCGTTGAGCAATAGCCTTCATCCTTTTGTATATTTAGCTTATTGCCCCCACAAACTGGGTCCTCATTTCACCTACCTTAGAAAGGATGGAAGGCTGAGTCAACCTTGAGCCTTGGAGAGATTCGAACCAGCAGTAAATTGCAGGCAGCTGTGTTAATAACAGGGTGCTTTAAACCACTGTAGTACCAAGGCTCTAGTTTTAAAGCTATATTGAGGGTTTATATATTGCCAATCCAACAAGTTAGGTAATAGTCATTTCCTAACAGAGCTGTTTTGTTCATCCCTTCACCCCTACAAAGTGACATGCCCTTGTTGCATGTCCTTCTTAACAATGCCTGTTCCTTCACTGTTCTCTCCATCAAGCCAGCCAACACTCTGTTCTTCTCTTTCCACCAAAAAACAGCTGGGCATTCAGGGAAAATCCACTAACATCTATCAGACTACAACTGAAAAGTTCAGCCCTGGCAGGGAAGAGGGGGGAAAAGCTTGTCAACTGCTACCTAACTCCCACGAGAAAATTAGAAGCAGCCTAGTTTGCTCAAGAAAGCCTCTTTTACCCTCAAAAAAAGAGAAGGAACTGGCTTTGCAAGATAACAGGTGACCAAAAGGGCTGCTCCCGGAATCATTGTTATGCTGCAAATCCCAAAGGTGCTTTTTTTTTTTTCAGGAGGCAACTGGACTTTCTTGGTTTTTTTTCTTTGAAGATGTTTCGCTTCTCATCCAAGAAGCTTCTTCAGCTCTGAAGTCTTCAGTCTTCAAAGAAAAAACAAGACAGTCCAGTTGCCTCCTGAAAAAAAAAAGCACCTTTGGGACAACCACGACCTGGAAGACTTGAGAATCTCTACAGACTTTTCGCTATACAATGTGAGATGAACCAGTGGTGAAATTCAAATTTTTAACCTACCGGTTCTGTGGGAGTGGTGTGTCTTAGTGGGCGTGGCTGGGGAAGGATACTGCAAAATCCCCATTCCCTCCCCACTCCTGGGGGAAGGATACTGCAAAATCCCCATTCCCTCCCCACTCCTGGGGGAAGGATACTGCAAAATCCCCATTCCCTCCCTACTCCTGGGGGAAGGATATTGCAAAATCCCCATTCCCCCACTCCTGGGGGAAGGATATTGCAAAATCTCCATTCCCACCCCACTCTGGGGCCCGCCAGAGGTGGTATTTGCTGGTTCTCCGAACTACCGGTTCTCCAGAACCTGTTAGAACCTGCTGGATTTCACCCCTAAGATGAACATCCTTTGAGAGGTGTGGGAGTAAGAATGGTTTCCAGAGAAAAAAATTGCAGAGTACAGAACCGGGAGCACTACTCAGGCGATCCTGAGGACACAGATAAACCTCCAAGTGCTTCAAGGACCCTCTAAAAGGGTGCAAATGACCAGCTGTCTGCAAAGAACATAAATCCTTCCATTCCCCACCATCCAGTCAGAGCTGAAGAAGCTCCTTGGATGAGAAGCGAAACGTCTTCAAAGAACAAACAAGAAAGTCCAGTTGCCTCCTGAAAAAAAGCACTTTTGGGACAACCAGGACCTGGAGGACTGAGAATCTCTACAGACTTTTATGCTGCGAATGTTTGAAGAGGGCCATTAAACACATTACCCTCATTTGTGACAACAAAGGAAAAAACAAGGGTGCTCTACCATGGAGATGATAATTTGGTCAGCTGAATAGGTTCTGCTTCCATTCAGTTCAAAGTCTCTAAATTAAGTGGTGGTGAAGAGCAAGGTATTCACTGCTTGCATTTGTTTTGTTTTAAAGCAAGATGTTTTGTAGCCAGAACTTGGATGAATATATAGGATGAATGAAACGAGAGGACATACAAGTATTTTCACCACTCCCATGCTTCAATTACTGTGCTTTTTTTAATGCATTGTTTATTTAAGGCATTTAGACCTTATTCACCACCTGAAAAGACTCCTAGTGCAGCTTTTGTAAAAATTAATACAAATAAGACTGTCTCTACCTGAAGGTTTCCCATCTATGAAACACGATAAAATAGGAAAAAAGGAATGAGGAACAGAAAAACAAGGAAACCCAAGACCAACATTGTTAAAGTCTTCTTTTGAAAGCAGAGAACAAATTCCTTACCTTTTCTTTCCCTGCCCATTTTAAAAACCTAAGTACCAATATGTAGTGAAATAACTCCAAAACGAAAACATCGTATTAAAGTTTATCATGAGATAAAACAAATGTAATAAAAAATGAAAGTTAGAGAAGTGCAGAAAGACAAAAATGGTGAATGTTGACTTTTTTCCCCAATGCAGTAGAGTAGAAAAATACTTACAACCTCAACCTTTTGCTTTACATTTCTAAACTTAAAATAGAACACATTAAACATATTAGAAACACTGGATATATCCTTAAAGAGTTGTTTCTTTCAAACACCTTAGAGGCCTTTTTTCCCCCTTTCAGGATCACATTATATCACTTCTATCACTCTCATAATCACCTCATTAACCTTTCAGGCGTAATAAGCAAGTTTTATGCCAAGCACCCATATAACAAACTGAATCAATTCAGAATATATCCTAGCAAAAGACAGGCTGTTCCATGTATTTTGATTGAAAACAATATTTGTCCAAGCCCAATTCTGCTTTATCCACTGCATGTATTGATTTCAGGTCTGCTGGCAGTTGTATCTTCAGAACAAAGATTCGGGGAAACCTCAAAAATATTACCATATACAGGTGGTAACTCCTGCCTATGTACAAACTCCACGAGAACTTGAAAATAAAGGTGTAGAGCAGTGATGGCTAACCTTTTTGCCATCGTGTGCCAGGAGAGGGGAGAGCGCGGGGGGTGCGTGCCCACACCCATAATTCTATGCACCCTGCCCCCGCGCATGTGCGCACAACCCCACCCTCTCCCTGCTCCTGGTACGCGATGGCCCGGTAGGCCTGTTTTTGTCTCTCCCCAAGCTCTGGGGAGAGCAAAAAATGGGCCTTCTGGT
Organism: Pantherophis guttatus; assembly: GCF_059756535.1. Classification (NCBI taxonomy): domain Eukaryota; kingdom Metazoa; phylum Chordata; class Lepidosauria; order Squamata; family Colubridae; genus Pantherophis; species Pantherophis guttatus. The sequence continues at coordinate 11,013,513 of NC_142074.1, read as the reverse complement.
CCCACTGGAAGTTGGCAACGGGCCGTTTCTGGCCTCCGGAGGGCCTCCGGGGGGGGGGTAGGGAAGGCCGTTTTCACCCTCCCCAGACTCCTAGAAAGGCTCTGGAGCCTGAGGAGAGAGAAAAACGGGCGTTCCCCACCACTCCCCGAGGCCCTCCGGAGGCAGGAAACAGCCTGTTTCCCTACTTCTGGTGTGTCCCAGGAGGCCCAAAAATCAACTGTCCGGTGCGCACATGTGCACTGGAGCTGAGCTCGCGTGCCCACCGATATGGCTACACGTGCCACCTGTGGCACGCGTGCCATAAGTTCGCCATCACAGGTGTAGAGTAATAGGTAAAGCCACTATGTTAAAGAAAGACCAATTCAAAGAGAAGTAAGGCAGGGGTGCATCTTGGCTCACAGGCTCTTCAATGTGTACATCAACTTTCTTATAAGTAGTTTGGTGCATCAGCCCTTAAAGTTAGCCAATGTTGCAATCTTATTGAATATTGATGGTGTCAAGCTCCAGAAACACGAATTGGATGAAAATGACATTTTCTGGACATTTTAGCTACTAGCAGTTCTGAGGGAGTACTTAAGCTGGTGACTTATCAGTGAACTTCCTAGGTTCCTTGTATTGTACAATGTGACTTCAAGCAGTTTTGTTCCAGGAGCAACAACTGATTGACTAGAGATTCAGAGTACATGAAAGCTTTTAGAAAGCCACAGGATCCATCCATGGAATCTTAACCACTATGATACGCTGGATGCCCTTATGGTCCTGCGAAGTAGAAAAACAGAGTTGGAAGAGATCTTGGAAGTCTTCTAGTCCAACCCCTGCTTAGGCAGGAAACCCTACACCACTTCAGACAAATGGTTATCCAACATCTTCTTAAAAACTTCCAGTGTTGAAGAATTCACAACTTCTGGAGGCAAGTTGTTCCACTGATTCATTGTTCTCACTGTCAGGAAATTTCTCCTAAGTTGCTTCTCTCCTTGATTAGTTTCCGCTCATTGCTCCTTGTCCTGCCCTCAGGTGCTTTGGAGAATAGCTTGACTCCCTCTTCTTTGGGGCAGCCCCTGAGATACTGGAACACTGCTATCACGTCTCCCCTGGTCCTTCTTCTCATTAAACTAGACATACCCAGTTCCTGCAACCATTCTTCATATGTTTTAGCCTCCAGTCTTCTAATCATCTTTGTTGCTCTTCCCTGCACTCTTTCTAGAGTCTCAACATCTTTTTTACATTGTGGCAACAAAAACTGGATGCAATATTCCAAGTGTGGCCTTCCCAAGGCATTATAAAGTGATATTAACACTTCACGTGATCTTGATTCTATCCCTGTTTATGCAGCCTAGAACTGTGTTGGCTTTTTTGGCAGCTGCAGCACACGGCTGGCTCATATTTAAATGGTTGTCCACTGGGACTCCAAGATCCCTCTCACAGTTACTACAATTGAGCAAGGTACCATATAATGCTAGTCATAATCTCCCTTTGCCTTTTCTTGATAGAGGCAAATACTTCCCAAAATTCTAGGTTACCACTACATAGAAAATTTACTTTCCAGGATGTTCTGTGGGGTTTACATGGAACCCAGAAGTGTCCTTGAGAATAAAAGTACTATACTATGTGAGACTGAGGTGCTCTGCTTAATAGTAACACGTCCTTATCTCATTTTTAATCAAACAAAATGAAAATCAGGGAAGGCAAGAGAGGTGATGCCAAGTGCCTTGTTGGCATTCCATGCATTAAGCAATAAACTAAAGTTTCAATAAAGGAGAATATTTTCAGCTAAGGGTTGAAATGAAGGGGTCCTTGCTGGTCTCTGAGCTTGGTTGTTTTCTTGCAGACATTTCATTACCCAAATTAGGTAACATCATCAATAGTAAGCCCCATTCTTTACTAGTTTGAGTAAAGAAACATCTTCAAGAAAACAACCAAGCTCAGAGAGCAACAAGGATCCCTCAAAGAGCCTTGGTGGTGCAGCAGACTAAAGTGCTGTTAAGTAGCACCAGCTGCCTGCAATTACTGCGAGTTCAAAACTCACCAGGCTCAAGGTTGACTCAGCCTTCCATCCTTTCGAGGTAGGTAAAATGAGGACTCGGATTGTGGGGGCAATAAGCTGACTTTGTATAAAAAAGAACACCGCTTGGGGGGCCCGAAAGCCCTACTAAGCAGGTATATACAAAAGTATGAAGGCTATTGCTTAACGCATTGTAAGCCGCCCTGAGTCTCCGGAGAAGGGCGGCATATAAATCCAACCAATAAATAAATAAATAAAACTAAAGTTTATAAGTCGGAAAGGCTGGATTTACACGGCTGTTAAACCTGGTTTTCAAAACGTACCAGTTAACTTTCTGTAGCAGCCTATGCCAAAACCAAAGAAGAGACACGGTGTTCCACCCATTTTGTTCCAGCTACAAAAAGACCTCATCTCCAGATCTCTTTTCCTACAATGGCCCAGCCCATCTACCTTGGGTGCAACAGGATTTCACCTGGCCAAATCATCCACTATAGTTTCTTTGCCGGTTTGTCCACTCTTGCTTTCATTCAAGATCCGGTGAACATGGGAATGGAAGGTATCTGCCCTTAGGTGTGTTCTGTTCACTTTTGACCTGCTTGACATGAAGAAACGGTGAGAGCTGGAGAAGTAGACCAGACAGGTTTGACGGATCAGTTGCCACTTGGCCTTCTGAATGAAAGATCAGCGATTGTCATCAGAGGAAAGAGGTGTTTTCTTTTCTCTTCCAACAATTAAGTTCCTATTATTTTATAGCTGTATTTCTGTTGACCTTTCCTCAGAAAGGAAAGACACTTTAAGAAAAATAGCAATTCCTGCAATTTAAATCCAGCTGAAGTCAATTGGATGCCCAACTGGAGACACACAAATCTCAGATTTAAGTGCCCTTCTCTGTAGAGCAGCGGTCCCCAACCGTGGCAACGTTAGGACTTGTGGACTTCAACCCCCAGAATTCCTCAGTCAGCAAAGCTAGAAGGCATAGAATCAAGATCACGTGAAGTGTTGATACCACTTTATAAGGCCTTGATAAGGCCACACTTGGAATACTGCATTCAGTTTTGGTCGCCACGATGTAAAAAAGATGTGGAGACTCTAGAAAGAATGAAGAGAAGAGCAACTAAGATGATTAGGGGACTGGAGGCTAAGACATATGAAGAACGATTGCAGGAATTGGGTATGTTTAGTCTAGTGAAAAGAAGGACTAGGGGTGACATGATAGCAATATTCCAATATCTCAGGGGCTGCCCCAAAGAAGAGGGAGTCAAGCTATTCTCCAAAGCACCAGAAGGCAGGATTAAAAAGCAATAGGTGGAAACTAATCAAGGAGAGAAGCAACCTAGAACTAAGGAGAAATTTCCTGACAGTTAGAACAATTAATCCGTGGAACAACTTGCCTCCAGAAGTTGTGAAATCTCCAACACTGGAAGTTTTTAAGAAGAGATTGGATAACCATTTGTCTGAACTGGTGTAGAGTTTCCTGCCTAAGCAGGGGGTTGGACTAGAAGACTTCCAAGGTCCCTTCCAACTCTGTTATTCTATTCTATTCTAAAGTTGCCAAGGTTGGGGACCCCTGCTATAGAGGTAAAGCATAAAGGTCTACATTTCCTGGGGTAAAGAAATCATTTTTCCTATCAATTAGCTCAATTTTCTGGATTGGCACCATTCACTTAAACTATAAAGCATCCCCAACCAACTAAAATAAGAGTTGTTGGCTGAGTAGTGCCCACAGTTCTGGTGTCTGCAAAAGATGGCTTTTTACACTTTTGCCTGCCGTAAAATGAAGACGTAGAGATTTGACAAAGCACGGCATCTACAGCCCATAAAACTTTATTCCTTGAACTACCAGTGAATAGAATGTAGGGAAAGACCACCAGCAGAAAAGTGCCAGATTTGCTTCTTAAAACGAGCCACTGCTCTTAAATTTCTACTATAGACAGCAGCTATTGCACAGGTTTGCTGCTCATACTTTTCACCCTTAATAAGAAACTCTAGCCTTGTACCTTTTTTAAGCTGTTTCCATAAAAGTGAGGAATTTACTAGCTGTACCTTCATATTTTCAAGTCTATTTATCAAAACTCAAAGCAAATCAGAATTAAACCATAAACCATTTTCTTTCCCAAAGGGGGAAAAAAATTCTCTCCCAAGCAAGAAAACATTTCCCAAACGAGGAAAAAAAATATTTTCTTTCCCAAACGAGGAAAAAAAAAACTTTCCCAAACAAGGAAAAACATATTTTTTTAAACTGCTGGAAGGAAAAAATAATCATCTTCAGGAGGAGGAAAAAAGCAATTCTAAGTAAATTCAGATACAATGTTTCCAATGGAAAGTCTGCAAAGTGGGTATCTGTAACTCTTTTTATTTTATTTTTTATAGAATAGAATTCTTTATTGGCCAAGTGTGATTGGACACACAAGGAATTTGTCTTTTGTGCATACGGTCTTAGTGTACATAAAGAAAAAAATAAAATATATTTGTCAAGAATCATAAAATACAACACTTAGTGATAGTCATAGGATACTAATAAGCAATCAAATCATACTAGGAAACAAATAAAAACAACATAAATTGTAAAGATACAAGCAACGTGGATATAGCCATAAGCGGGAAGAGATAGGTACTAGGAAGGATGAGAAGAAGAATAGTAATAGTCTTAGTAGTTAATAGTCTGGCATTGAGGTCCTAATCAGATCTACCTAGAATAGACATGAAAGGTGCCTAAAAAGTGACAATTTCGAAACAACAGTGTTAATCTAGGCCTATTAGCTGACAGTTCTCTAAGGGGGAAACAGCTCTCGTTGAACGGGAAGCCTGCAAATATCCAAGGTGGGAACCAAATCCCAATCCACAAAGCGGTTAGGAGCCTAACAAATGTTGCCTATTGAATTAAGAGGCGCGTGCATAGAGCATCGCTTCAGACAAGGCAGGTTACAGTATTACAGCCCCTTCGAGCGCTTTTAAGTAGAAAAGGGGATGATGTGGATTTTATTTAAAACTTTCCATTGTTTCCTTTGAAAACCCCTCTGGAATCTTTTTTGGAAAGAAGAGCGACGGAGCCGTCAAAGTCAGGAATAATCCATCCTAAGGAATTGCAGGGTTCCCAAATTCTTTCATTCGTTTGGGGGGGGGAGGAAGGAAGCAAGCAGGCGGCGCAGCCCCGGGTCTCCGGCCTAGCAAATGCACGCTCGTCCACTCTCTTGCAAAAGCAACCCACCGCTGCGAGGAAAGTGTCCCCTTTGCAGGCTTGCCACCCTTTGCAATCTGCTCGGGGAGGAGGAGGAGAAGGGGGGGGCGATCCTTCCATGCAGACCCATCGGGCTAGCCTCCCCCTCCCCCCTGGGGGGGTGTTGCACTCTTAGCACCCCTCCCCCATCTGCACCCTTCTTCCTCCTCCTCCTCCGCAGCCACTGCCTTCGCCAAGAGAAGGCGCCAGGGCAGCCATGTTGCAGCCCGTGCAAAGGGAAAGCGAGCTCGCCCGTGTTGCACGCCGCCCGAGGGCTTTGCACGAGCCCCCTTTCCTCGGGGGAAGAGGGGGCAACTCTGGGCCTCTTTGCAAAGGGAGAGGGGGCGCTGCAAAGAGGCGCAGATTTGCACGGGGAGGGAAGGAGGAGGGGGTTTCCTTTCCTTTGCCCCAAGGGGCTGGGCGCCAAGGAGAGACGACGAGGGTCGTGCAAGCTTGCAAGAAAGGGGAGGGGGCGCAGGGGAAAGGAGGGGGCATAAAAGGAGGGGGGCTGGCCCTGGAGTCCCTGGGCCATTTCGCCCAGTTGGAGGGAGGGGGAGAAAAAAAAGAGGGGGGGGTTTCAGGAAGCGCTTTTTAAGGGCCGCTCGCCTGCGCAGACGGCAAAAAAAAAGCACTGGGCGACGCGCGCGAGCGCCTCTCTCGCGCTAAGAAGCCTGGCTCCGCCTCCCGTCCGAATCCTACCAATCGGCGCCTTTGGTCAGGTCCGGCCCGAGCTTTCTATTGGTTCAGGCGCGCGTCATTCTCGGCCCAGGACTTTCCTCGCGCTTCCCATTCATGCAGTTTGGTTGAGTGTTGGTGTATTTTACTGTTTGCAATAAAGAAGGGGGGGATTTTTTTTTTTAAATTTAAAAAAAAGAAAAGAAAAGGTTCAGGGTGGGTTTTTTTTTTTTTCGTGTGTGTGTGTGTGTGTGTTTTGTTTTTGCTGCTGCTGCCGCCGCCGCCGCTGCCATTCGCTCGTGGTGTTTTGATACAGTTTTGCAAAGAAAGAGACTTTTTTTGTTTTTGTTTGTTTGTTTTTTTTTTTAAAAAAAAACCAACCTAACCAACCAACCAAAAAAAATCAGGCCTTTTTTTTCTCAAAAAAAAAAAAAAGCGGGTTTTGTTTTGCGCGCGGTGCTTTGATTCTCCCCCCCTTTTTTTTTCTCTCCCCCCCCCACCTTCATCTTTTGCATTTGTTTCGAGGGGAGGGCGACCGCCTTTTCCCTCCTCCCCCTTTGCAAAGATCCGCATCTCGTTCTGATCTGCAACCAACACTTTCAAAAGGATCAACTATGCCCAAAAGAAAGGTAAGCAAGCGAACGTGGTGGTGGTGGTGGTGCTGGAAGGGTGGGTGGGTAGGGGGGCTGCAACGGACCGAGGACGGGAAAGACGCGCGAAAGCCCCTTTTTGCGCGGGGAGAAAAGAGAGAGAGGGGGGGGAGAGAGAAAGATGGCTTTGACTTGCGCGCGCGCGCCCGTGTGCTCGGTGTGTGTTTTTGTGTGTGTGTGTGTGTGCGCGGGGGTTTCGTGGAAAGCTTTTTTTCCCGTGCAAGCGAGCGAGCGAGCGAGCGCTTGGGAGCGAGGGCGGGCGCTTGGCAGCCGCGATCGGCAATCCCCGCCGAAAAGCTGCTGAGCCGAGTGGAGTTTGGCTTTTGTGGGGGGTGTTTTTTGTTTGCAGAACGGAGCCTGGCTCGGTGCGTCTCCATGCTGGATTGCAAACAGCCATAGTGCCGCTTGCTGACCGCAGGCGCCCCACCTCCTCTTCCTCCTCCTCTCTTCTCTCTCCTCCAAAATGCAAAGCCCCCTGCCGAGCCTCCGGGGCTTGTCTTGAAGCCATCGGAGGCTTTTTTTCTCCCCCCCCCCACGATCGGGGGAATCTCTGGCTCTCCTGCGTTTGCCTTTGTTCTTTTTATTTTTTTTTTCCCCTTCCTCTCCCCCCCCCCCATCTTTCCTTCGTTCTCCCGGCCCTTCCTCCTACTTGTCATACCAGATGGTGGTGCAGTGGCGACTCGGAGCCGGTAGGGGGCGCAGAGCTTTGCCATATTTGGGGGGGGGGGCTTTGAGATGTGGCAAGAGATTTCCGAAGCCCCAATTCGGTGCAACTTTAAACAAGCAGGCGTCTCTCTCTCTCTCTCTCGCTTCCCCCCCCCCGCTCCTCTTTTTTTTAATTTATTGTTTTATTCTTTTGCAAATCCGATCCTTGAGATTTACCCATGGGAGGGGGGGGAGGGGAGGTTTTCCCGTTTGGAAAGTGCAGCTATATAAGGAGCAGGGGGGAGGGGGAGGGGAAAGCATGCCATAAAAAATGGGGTGATGTCGGCTTGTGTGCAAGAGAGTTTGTAGGGCAAAGCAGAGGAGCCCCGACTCGCTTTATGTCCCCGCCTTCCCGGGTGGGGTGGGGGTGGGGGCTAAAGCGAGAGATGCGTTTAAAAAGGCTCCACGCCCTTTGCAGGTCGTTTGCAAACGACCTTGTTCTTGCAGGTAATTTGGCGGGATTTTTTTTTTTTTTTGGCTGCCTCCTGTTTTTTAAAGTTGGGACGCGATGACGTCAAGCAAAACGGACCGCCCCGAGAAGCATTGTGGGATGTGTAGTCCGGGGAGTTTGGAAGAGTATTCAAACAATGTAAAAAAAAAAAAGAGAGAGAGAAGCCTGCGGGACTGTTAAAAATTGCAGCTTTTGGCAGAAGAATCTGATCCGTTTCTAATTTTTTTTAAAAAAAACGCAGCCTGCGCTATATTTGATTGGGATTTTATTTTTTTTATTTTATTTTTTTACTGAAACACAACAGGAAGAGTTAGAAGGCTTGATGTGGAATTGATTGATAAATTGGTCAGTTCTTGGAGTTTTCTTGCACTGCTGTATGTGTAACTCTAGTTGCTCGCTCAGTTATTTTTTTTATCATTTGCGGGTTTTTTTGAGGGTTTTGATTGATGCAAGATACAATTGCCTTCATTTGTCAGTTTTGATGGATGGATCCCAATAAAGCTTTTTCTCACCTTTTATGTTAAAAATGTCTACTGTCTCATGTTTACTAGGCCATTTATTTTAGTCAATGAGATACACCGCCAGTTTTTCTTGGCATCCATTTCTTTTTATAAAATTGGAACAAAAGTAAGTGGTTTATATTGTGTTTGTTTCTTTTTTTATTAAACTAGGCTGCAGCTGAAGGTGAAATAAAGGAGGAGGTAAGGTTTTTTCATACATATATATATATATATATTCAGTTGTCGAGATGAAGTGAGTCTTCAAAGGAGTTGGGAAAACATGTGCCACAAGGATTGACACGCAATGGGAGCATGTGGTAGGATTTTAAATCTACATGGCAAGGATGTTGGGAAGATTGATTTGCCAAGAATTTGCAACTGATCAGCGCACACACAATTTATATGCCGAGTAAATCTATGGCAGAATTCTTTTTACATGCAATGAAAAAAATCTGTGCAGTTGGACTTGCTTAAAAGAGAAAATCACTGAGTAGGAACATCGGGGTTTCCCCCTCCATCCCAAAATAGTTTCTTCATAGTATTGTCATGCTATCAATCATAATTGGCTGCATTCAGTACATCAATCTTTGAGCCACGGATTGCAAACCACAGTGTGGCTTAGGATTCTGCCTCAGTTTGTTACAAGAAACCAGTTTTCCTGCTTGGAGAACGTGCTGCAGCCAACCTCAAGCCACTGTGGGCTCCGTTCCTCCTTTTCATCTGTGGGCCTGGAAGGAAGAGACTTCTACCTTTCAATTTCAATTGTTATTGCCCCAATGTCAAAAGTTTGTAGCTTGTTCAAGTTTATGAGTAGTGAGAGAAAGGGCCAGGATGATGACATTAGACTTTGGGATCAATTCTTTTTTCGAACCAGATTTCAATGTCACAGAGAGCTACAGTTAGTCAAAAGCTAAAATGAACTCCACAGGAGTATCGGGAGAATGAAGATACAAACTGAACCCAGGAAATGGTTAGTTCTGTTCTTGTTTGTCTTCAGATCACTTTCGATTCCTGGCGACTACACAGAACGCTCCCTGTAGTTTTTTTGGCAACAGTTGTGGAATGGTTGGCCCTTGCCTTTTCACAGTTAAGATTCCCACAACCACCCTGTTGGCTTTGGCCTAAAGTGGGACTAGAACTCATGGTCTCCTGGTGCTTTCATTACCACACCAAAGTAGCATACTCACATCTCTATCCAACAAAATGTGTTTAGTTGGGCAGATAACAAATATTGTCATTCATCTGTATCATTTTTGGTTTTTTTACACGCAATAAAGCTAACCATACTAACTTCTACATCCTGATAAGTAGTCACCAGATAAGCTAGAATATCCCAGTTTGGTTGTAAGGCAATCCTAGTTTAAGAGACCGCAGAGTTTATTGTATGAAGAAAAGTGCCAAGAGAAGAAAATATGTAGACATAATTGCTTGTTTCTGTTCCAGTCAGCTATGGTTTATTAGGCTGTAAGAGTTACAAACCAGCTACATAGTCTTGGCATTCCTTCAATATAACATTTCACTTTTGCAAAACTGTATCCGATGCATTTTTTTTTTTTCAAAATAAGTCTTAATGAATGTAGTGGGATTTTCGTGTTAAATGAGAAGAGCATTTACTCTAGTGCTGACAAAGAGCATGGTTGCCTGAGGTATGTTGTTTTGAATTTCTGTGAATTCTACTTTTAAGAAAACTGATGTTTGGTTTTAGTAATTTGTTTTTCTCTTCTGCAGCCAAAGAGACGATCGGCTAGACTGTCTGCTGTGAGTGTACGACTCTTTTTAAAAAATCCATATTACATTAAAGCTGTTACAATCAATAGATCTTTCAAAGTATCACTCAAAGTAGCCTCCTGTGAATTACTTCCAAGTCTAAATATAATATTTACTCTAAATAAATACATGACACTATTGCTTCACCGTGATAAGCCACATCTCGAGTATTTTCCAAACTTGTCAGCTTCTAAATAGATGGACTTCACATCTCCCAGAATTCTGAGCCAGCATGGCCACAGCTAATAATTCTGGGAATTGAAGACCATAAAAGTAGAAGCTGCAGAATTGGAGGATTGGGAGAAAATTTGAAATAGAAATTATAAGATAACTAAATCGGCAAAATACAAAGAGAACCAATATAAAATGTTCTGTCGCTGGCACTTGGCACCTTCTAGGCTAGCAAAGATATATCCAAATTTAAGCCCGAACTGTTGGAAATGTGGTCAAAAACAAGGTAACTTTTATCATACATGGTGGTTGTGCCCTGAAATGAAGTACTGGAAGAAAATACATAGATGGTTACAGGAACTAACAGGATAGAATATACCCCGGAACTATTTCATAGAATATACCCCGGAACTATTTCTCCTAGGGATAGCTAAAAGGAAATACGATAAAAGAATAATAAATTTCATTTTAAATATAATAACCGCAGCAAAGTTAGCTTTCGCGCAATGTTGGAGAAATACAAATATACCTTCCAAAGGTTTAATAATTAAAAAAGTATTTGACTGTGCTGAAATGGATAAATTAACAATTGAACTGAAAGGACAAATAGATTCGGAATACTACGCAATATGGGAGAAGTGGTACAATTGGATTGAGAACAGAAAAACAGAAGTAGAATTAAATGTATAGTAAAAATGTATAGCGTGTATTTGAATTGGAATGTTATGGTATGTAAATGTTCGCAGTTCTGCATAAGATGAGTAATATTTGTTTATCTGTAAAAACGCAATAAAAATATTAATTAAAAAAGAAGAAGCTGCCATGGTTAAGAAACACTGATCTAGAACCTTGTTCTCTTTGTACATGTATATTTTACTTCAGTCATAATAGGGGGGGTGGGAATTATTATTTCAGTAGCTGCTCATCTCAAATATATGATCTCGGGTAGCTTACAATACCTAAAGGCAATATCCAGATCCAAAACAGAAATCTTGTATAAAAATAACTCTTGCATTGGGATAAATGTTTCCAGAGTCAATAATGGTTTATGAAATTATAGCTGCCATTTTTATTTTAAGGCTACCATTGTAATCCTAAGGACCAGAAAATTCAGACGTTTTATAAGGGACCACAGAGGTCTGAGCAAATTGAACTAACAAGAATGCTGTGTTTATTTAACAACGTATCTTTGTGCTTTTCTTACAGAAGCCTGCTCCACCCAAACCAGAGCCAAAGCCGAAAAAGGCGCCGCCGAAGGTAAATGAATTACATGCTTGTGTGTCCTAATGCCTTGACTTGAGGATTCCCTCCGATGTCAGAATGGACTCTTATTCCCTTAAAGAAGTCTTGATTTCTTTCTTTCTTTTTTTTAAGTATACTGATGACATGATATAGGTGATGATGAGGAAGATGATGATGATCTATCATCTAATTTTACTGGGGGTGGGGGGAAATATATTTGGAGAGGTTGGATTTAGTAGCTTTTGATTATATGGATGTGAGAATCCAGCCTTGCTGTATTTAGCCAGTTGTTTACTTCGAGAGAACTGTTTTAGGCCAAGGAACTAACTAGTAGCTGAGATGTATCTAAAAGGAAAAAAATAAATAAATGGATGAACAACCACACACCTTAGAGGTGTGCAGATGTGAAAGAGGGTACACGTACCCTGGAGTTTTAAATGAAAGTTCCTTCCCCTGAGCAGCTTTGCTATCCACCGTAACAGACGGTTTTAGAAGGGGAACACATCCCTAGCAACCCAAAATATGGTTCCAAGGCACTTTCTAGTACGCTTATCTGTGGCAGCCAAGTAAAATCTCTGCCGTGATCAGATTATATCTGAAGATGGTACTGTGTTTCCCTGAAAATAAGACCCTGTCTTATATTTTTTTGAACCCCAAAATAAGCGCTTGGCCTTATTTTTGGGGAGGTCTTATTATTTTGGGGCGTGTGAAGCAAGACAGGGATCTTCTTGCTGTCTTAATCTTATTTCCAGCTCTGCCTCCCTAACCCTAAATGGCGGGGTTCCGGCTGTGCATTCGGTTACATATTTTCGGGGAGGGCTTATTTTCAGGTAGGGCTTGTTTTGGGGGCAGGGCGTATTATCCATGAAGGTCTTCTTTTCAGGAAAACACTGTAGATTGTCATTCACGTAAGCCATAGAAAAGAAGATTTATTGAGTAAGATGGGGGTAATTGAATGATACATAATGGTTCAATTGTGAAACTTCATTGGGTGGGAGGATAGTTTAATTCACTATCTTTAAAGGTCACTGCTAACTTGACTGAGTCACTTTCAGTTTAACTTTCTTAAGAGTTACCTCGAAAGGAGAACAAGGAACCTATATTGAAAAGGACTAGGGTGACATGATAGCAGTGTTCCAGTATCTAAGGGGCTACCACAAAGAAGATGGGGTCAAGACAACAATGGAAAGATGGAAGCTTATCAGAAAGAGATCCAATCTAGAACTAAGGAAAAATTTCCTGACAGTGAGAACAATTAATCAGTGGAAGAACTTGCCTCCAGAAATTGTGAATGCTCTATCACTGGAGGTTTTTAAGAAGAGAATGGACAACCAGTTGATTGAAATAATCTCGTGCTTGAGCAGGGATTGACTGGAAGACCCCCAAGATCCCTTCCAACTCTGTTATTCAGTTATATTCATGATTTTCCTGTGAATTTGTTAAAGGGAGAAAACTATGGAGAAGTTACCAAATTTCCTATTTTGGGATTGGGAGCTCTAAATCCAATGCATTTAGAAGGGCATTTGATTTTAGCCCTGTGCTATATTGACTTGGATTTTGTAATGATTTTGAACTCGGCCAGAACTTCAGTGAAGATACTGGATTGCAAATAAAAGTTTGAAAATGTCACTTTAACATTTTCTTGTGGTGGGGCAATGAGGAAGAAATGAGAGAAAGTTACATTAATTTACAAAGAGCCTTGGTGGCGTAGCAGACTAAAGTGCTGTTAAGTAGCACCAGCTGCCTGCAATTACTGCAAGTTCAAATCTCACCAGACTCAAGGTTGACTCAGCCTTCCATCCTTCCGAGGTAGGTAAAATGAGGACCTGGATTGTGGGGGCAATAAGCTGACTTTGTATAGAAAAGAACACCGCTTGGGGGGGGGCTGAAAGCCCTACTAAGCAGGTATATACAAAAGTACGAAGGCTATTGCTTAATGCATTGTAAGCCGCCCTGAGTCTCCGGAGAAGGGCGGCATATAAATTGAACTAAGAAAGAAAAAGAAAGAAAGAAAGAAAGGTTCTAGCTAATTCATATGAAATAAGTCTTGTAGTTGGCATTTTCTCTAGGTTAAAATTGGTGTACATGTGCAGATTGTTACTTGCAGTATACAACGTATCCTAGAAACTCAGATTGACTATGTTTCAAAATAACCATTCTTCCTAGATTACAATGTACAACGGAAATGAGTTCAAGTCAGGCCAAGAGTTACTAAATATTTTATCTATTTTATTTTGTATTGAAAAATAAATAAAACCTTTATCCAATTGAAAAGATATGCCCCGTCTGCATAAGTCAGGGTCTCTTAGAAATTATCTGGGAATCCTGGCACAGAAAACTTCTTTAAAATTTGGATACATTTTATTAGCATTAACATAAACACTGATCTCTCAAGTTTTTGTTCTCCCTGCCTGGCATCGAAATATGATAATTTTGTTCTGAAAGCACAGATAAAAGTTTTCTTCAATCATATATAGACTTTATTATTTGAGGCAATGATCTTTTAGTAGTATCTATACCTTAGAATGAGATTGCCAATACCCCGCCTCTTTTTTTTGGAATTTTTAAAAATTAAAGATAAAATGCACAGGTAGAAAAGTAGCAGTCCTGAAAAGATTAAAAATACAAGGATTGGTCAAAAAGTTACTTTTTCATCAGTTGTAACTCTGAATGGTTGCTAAAAGGCAGTCACAAAACAAGGACTAACTGTATTGCTCTACCGTCAACAGATAAAAGATATTAATCTTATATAGGAGTGCCAGTTTTAGACCATGATGTTTTGAGGCTGGCCACTGAAAAAGGATTGGTGAGCAAGTGAGGTTTTACTGTCTCTCTCTTTGTGATTCCCTCTCTACAGAAAGAAAAAGGGGGAAATGATAAGAAAGAGGACAAAAAGGTAGCAACAAAAGGGAAGAAAGGAGCCAAAGGAAAAGATGAAACTAAGCAAGAAGATGCTAAAGAAGAAAACCACTCTGAGAACGGAGATACCAAAACTAACGAGGTACTGTATTATCCCGCCATCCCGAGAACCGTTTTCAAATACATAGGGAATCTGGAAAGTCCGCTCTCAACAATTCCCGCTTTGTATCCAGCCCTTATATATAGGTGGTCCTTGACTTATGACCACAATTGAGACCAGACTTTCCATTGCTAAAACAAGACAGTTGTTAAGTCAGTTGTGCTCAATTTTACGACCTTTTTGTTATTGGGATTTTTTTCCCCCTCTTTAAATTCAGCAGCCGTCTTCTGTGCATATGGGACAGGGTAGGCATACATGGAAGCCATACCACCTCATGCTTTCAGATGGCTTCCTTATTGACCGATGGGCATTGTGCCATAAGAGTTCAAAGTTAGGGGGGAAAATACAGTTTGGCGCTTGAGTTAGCTAATCAGCAAAAGCTGGGGAGTCTCCTCCTGCTGCTGTGTGCAAGAACGGAAGTTGGTAAACTCTGCAGAATTCATTGTGTATGGGACTGATCTACGGTTACGCCCAGTATCCTTTCCAATGGATTTTCTTCCTAGCCTAATTCAATTTCTGTTTCTCTCAAATACTAACAGGCACCAGCTGCTGAAGTATCTGATGTCAAGGAAGCCAAGTCCGAGTAACAGATTATAAACCCTCTTCATTTCCATCATTTGGTATTCGTACCTCCATACTGTATTGTTAAGAGAGGAATATTTTTATCAACTATTTTATAAATGCAGGTTTTTTTAGCATGAATTTAATCATGGAACATCTTCATCTCGGTTACTTGGACTTCAAAACCAACCAACCAACCAACAAAAAGAAAAAAGAAAGAAAAAGAAAATCATTGTTTTTAAAATTTTGTGATTGTCATAGTTTGTATGGTACCCGGAAAGAATCAGTGGTGGTAGCTATTGACTTCTATCAGTATATAATCCCTTTGTGTGTCAGTCATACGGAATTCAGATTTTAATTTTACCCTTGTTGCGTGTTGTATGGTTTCTTAACGTGGGGAGGTCTAAAACAAAAATACACACAAAAAACCACATTTGCGTCAGACATTCCGGTGGTTCTGTGACTTGCTTTTATAAAGAAGGTGAGATATTTTCATGAAAAATCTTAAGAAGCTGGAAACTTGTTGTATCCCAAATGTAGTTTTATTTTGTCACATTTTGGAGAATAATATTAAAATATGTAATCATGTTTTTAAATGAAATACAAAAAAAAAACTTTTAAAAAAGAGAAGGACAGGTTTGACTGAATATACCCACTGTTAGGAATTTTGCTGGATTTATCTTAATAAAATGTCTCCTCAAAAGATTCATGATTTTGGGCTGCATTATGTTTATAGCTATGCTTTCTGCCTTTGAGGCAGTGGTGAAATCCAAATTTTTTTACTATCGGTTCTGTGGGTGTGGCTTGGTGGGCGTGGTGTGGCTTGGTGGATGTGGCAGGGGAAGGATACTGCAAAATCTCCATTCCCACCCCACTCCAGGGGAAGGATATTGCAAAATCCCCATTCCCTCCACTCCTGGGGGAAGGATATTGCAAAATCTCCACTCCCACCCCACTCTGGGGCTAGCTAGAGATGGTATTTGCCAGTTCTCCGAACCACTCAAAATTTCCGCTACTGGTTCTCCGAACTGCTCAAAATTTCCGCTACCAGTTCTCCAGAACTGCTGGATTTCACCCCTGCTTTGGGGTTCTGTTCCTTTCCCTTGTGCAGGCAAGGCAATATGCTTACTGGGATTACATTTAATGTTACTGGGGATTTGATCTTCGATTCTGACTTTTTCTTTAAAAAGAAGAGACCCGAATCGTGTTTTAATATCTTGGCAAAACATGGTTTCCCATTTATTCTGCTCCGAGCCTGGCTCCTTTTAATTTGCTTCGTCACTGTCAACAGATATGAATCTCAGTACTTTTGTCAACCAATAGCATCTTCTTGTAAACTGAGGAGCAGGAGAGAAAGAAGAGATGTGCTACATATGTGGAGAACCCCTCAAGATTCTTGGTTCAGTAGGTACATTTGAAATGGTGAGAAATGGTTGGGGGTTGAACTGTTCTTGTGTGGGGACAGTTGATAGCTCATTCCCAAAAATGGTTTCCGTGAAGGTTTGGGCTTTAACAAAACATGGCTGTATTAAAAGGCATCCTTGTATGTTTTAAGACTCCTGCTAACTATTGGCCACCCAGAAACTGTGGTGGCACAGTGGTTAGAATGCAGTATTGCAGGCAAACTCTGCCCACAGCCTGGAGTTTGATCCTGATGAGGCTTGAGGTTGACTCAGCCTTCCATCCTTCCAGGGTCGATAAAATGAGGACCCAGAGTGTTGGGGGCAATAGGCTGACTCCATAAACCGCTTAAAGAGAGCTGTAAAGTACTGGGCGGTGGAATGTAAGTTTTAAGTACTAGTGCTAGCAGTCTTGTAGAGAAAGTCTGTGCCAGGCCTTGTTTTGAAGGTTAAAAAGAGCTTTTAACAGGTGAGCTGTGGAACATGGTTGTCTCTAAGGAAGCTACCATCAGACAGCTTTGTATCCTCCAGATGGAAATCATTCATTTTTATTTGGTAAGGATTATCTGCAAGTTAAGTGAGGAAGCATAAGGAATCCACAATGGTACATTTGTAAAAGTAGAGTGAAAGTCAAGGTTTTAAATTAGTTCTCCTCAATCTTGAACACTTCATGGTGTGTGGACTTCAGTTCTCAGAATTCCTCAGGCAATTCCCTCAGCTAGGAATTCTGGAAATTGAAATTCACACTTCGTCAAGCTACCAAGGTTGAGAAACACTGTCTTAAGTAAATGTGGGGCAGAATTTTATAGGCAGGCCTATGTAGGCCACTTTACTTAAAACAAATTCTGAACACTGAATTCTGAAACAGACTGAAAAGATGTATACAGTTGTGTTTCAGTCACAACTCTTCCAGTCTCCTATCTTGCTAAGCTATCAAACATTACAGTACTCTCAAACATAATTTCAAAGTTCATGAGTTAAGAAAGTTATTTTGTTTTCTTAACAGGGTCAATATTTGATTAATTGCAGATTTAAACCAGAAACACGTATGCTTGCTTAACAGTGTCTATAATAAATTACAGTTGGCTGGATTAGCATGTCAAAAACAAATTCATCTTAACATATAGTAAGGCTGTGTCATTCTTAAAGTGACCCACTAAATATACTACATTATTGACCTACTGATTTTGGTCTAAATGCAAATACAGTATTATTATTGCAAATATTAAAAATCCAGCTAATAATTCCAGTTAGCCACCATACTGTGCTTTCATCTAGTCAGTGTATTATTTGAAATCTTGTGATTTCCACATCATTCTGACATGCACTAAAACGATGTAAAAACTTTACTCACAACTGTAATGAATATAGGAAAAAGGAAAGCTGAGGATGTTTATATGGCAAATAGAACAGGTTAATTTTAGCTGTAATTATAGCGAATGTCTTGCTTAGGCTACCTAAAGCTGATCAAAACTTTTAAGAATATTCACAAATGATTTAAACGACTTTTTAAAAGACGTGTAGCAAATCATTTTATAAAGTGGAGGGAGTGGGACAACGAAAAACAAACCAGCAAAAAAAATCTCAGCATCTATAAAGCTCGAGGTGATAAGAACTGGAATTCAACACATCTAAAAGACGTTTCTTGAAAGCTGCTTTCAAAGATGGACACTCATCAACAGCCCTGCAAATTAATATAGGATGTGCAACCCATTAGATCAGTGGCATGCATGTAATAGCATGCAAAGCTTAGCCATGTGTTTACCTTTTTTTAAAAAAAGGCTAAATGATCAGATTTATTCAGAACATTCCTACCATCTGTTTCCGAGTGGGCAGCAGCTGCCTCTAAAAAAGCAATAAACAAACTCCCCCCTTTTCCCCCAACACCAGCATTTTTGATGGCCATAAGACTTAGGATTTTGAATGCTGCTGAATAAATGACAAGCTGGACAGATTTTTTTTAAAAAAGTATATTGATAAGTGCTATTGCTTGCAATTGCCAAGTTCCTTTAAATTCTGAAAATTATACTGTTTGGAACAATTTAGGCTCTGCATAAGAGCAGATGTTTGCTCTTACGTTTCCGTCTACTTCATAGCAGAATCACTCTTTTTTTTTTTTCAATTTGCATGGCGCGCCTTGCATTATTGTGCTTATGTACTGCCAATGCTTGCCTACAGAATCACTGATGATTTTTCACTTTCCTTTGGCTTCTTCATTATGTAATCATGAATGTGCATTCAGAAGGCCTCTCTTACGTTTCTAATGAATTGGGTGTAGTATTGCACATATCACTCTATGATATTTAACAATCTTTTATAATGGAGCATCATGCAGTGTGGAAAGAAAAATGGTGACAGGCTTCCCTGCTCTTGCATGTCAGTGTTGTGGTTTGCCAGCAGCCTGCGGAGCTGGCAGCAGAATAGGACAGCGAAGAGGCTGGGGAGGATCATGGGCCAGTCCTGGAGTCTGGGGAAAGCTCAGATGAGGGCTCTGCATTGGAGGCAGAGATGGGGCCAGGGACATCTGGGAGTGATGTGCGGACTCCGGAGCCTCCAGAGTCGGACAACAGAGAGGCAGAGGAACAGGAGGAGCCTGTTCCTAGTGCACGCATGCGCAGAGCTGCCAGAAGGGAAGAACAGCTAAAGCAAAAAGGACGACTCAGGAGTAAGCCCAGGAGATGATTGGCCCCTCCCATAAGGCTTAAAAGAGCAGCAAAGGCTCTTGGGCTCTTTGTAGGAAAGCAATGTTGTTAATTCTGTTTCCAGTCGGCATCTCTTGTTTCTGAACTTCGTGGGGCTTTGCCAAGAAAGGCCTTTGGCAGGGTGCCAAAGAAGATAAAGGTTTGTGATAAGCCCGAAGGCCTTTTTCTGAAGGACTTGTTTTGGAATTAATTTGGACTAAGCTGGGAATGAAGTAATTCTCAGCTGTTATAATAAAATAGCTTTGTTTGAGACTAATTGTGTCTTGTAATGACTAAGTGAGGCTAGGTCACAACAGTCAAGAGCCACTTTATAGGGCATAAAAAATTAATAAATAAAGGATAAATAAAGCATCTATCATTTTCAGTTTAAGCCTGAAGAATTGTTTTTCCAAAGCTATTCTCTGCTGATGCAGATTCTGAAGGCACTGCATGGTTAGACACTTCAGGATCAAATACCCTGGAAATAAGTGATTGGGTGGCATAAAAGCTCAGCTTTCTCCCAGGTAAGGGAGATTATGGGATGGGAGTAGGTATTCTGTTCCACTGGTCCTCCTTCTCTCTCTTAGGCAGACGGTATTGGGCAGTGTGGGAGAAATTGAGCCAAAAGCTCATAATTTGGGGGATGTCCCAGGGCTTAATGCTCTCACCCATTTTGTTTGAATGTCTACCTGAAGACATCTACAGGTAATCCTCGGCTTACGACCACAATTGAGCCCAGAATTTCTGTGGTTAAGTGAGCTTTTGCCCCTTTTTGCGACATTTCTCGCCACCGTTGTTAAGAGAATCAGTGCCGTTGATAAGTTAGCAACTTGTTCGTTAAGTGAATCTGGATTCCCCACTGACATTGCTCATCAGAAGGTCACCAAAAGGTGATCCCGTGACCCTGGCACACTGCAACGGTCGTAAGTATGAAACCAGTTGCCAAGCACCTGCAGTTTTGATCACGTGACCATGGCGATGCTGCAAAGGTTGTAACTCTGAAAAGCAGTCATAAGTCCTTTTTTTCAGTGCCGTTGTAACTTTGAACGGTCACTAAATGAATTGTTGTAACTCGAGGATTATCTCTATTGTTTTGGGGCCAAACCAGAAGGATGCTGTTAAAATCTCTTTCCAGGGTCTGGAAGCTGTGAGGGCCTGGATGGTGGACGAACAGATTCAAACACTACCTTGACCAAATATCAATGAATAGAACTAGTCCCAGACTTACAACTATTCTTTTAGTGACCGTTCAAAGTTACGACATCACTGAAGGAAGTGACTTATGACTGTTGTTCACACAATTGTGGCAGTCTCCCCAGGGTCATGCGTTCAAAATCAGGGCACTTGGCAACTGGCATGCATTTATGACAGTTGCGGTGTCCCGGGGTCATGGGATCACGATTTTGTAACCTTCCCCGTTGGCTTCTGACAAGCAAAGTCAATGTGGGAAGCCAGATCTGCTTAACAATCACAGGATTCACTTAACAACCGCAGTGATTTGATTAACAACCGTGGCAAGAAAGGTCATAAATGGGGCAAAACTCACTTAACAACTGTTTTGCTAGCAACAGAAAGCTTGGGCGCAATTGTAGTTAAGTCAAGAAGGAGTAGAATGGTGGCCTAGAGGTGGAGCTGTCGCCTCACAATCGGGAGGCTGTGAGTTCGATCCTAGGTAGAGCCAGATATTTCTCTCTGGGCACAATGAGTAAATCACTGCTGAACAAAACTCCGCATTGGCGACAGGAAGGGCATCTGGCCATTCAACACTCTGCTAGCTCCATTCAGTTGCCCAGACTCCACCCCGCAAGGGATTATGGGGTCGTTAAAAGGTGTGATGAATTGTAGTTAAATCAAGAAGTACCTGTATCCGGGCCCCTGATCCCAAAGACTTTCCATCAGCCCTAGATGGGGTGCCCTTGCCCATGCGGTGCTAATAGCCTGCTTTTCCTCCTTTCTTTGAACTCACAGTTCCTACTCAAGGAACAGGTAGCAGCTGTGCCCAGGTAGGCCTTGGCCCAGTTCCGTCTTATTGCCAGCTGCACGTGTCCCTGTTTTCGGGAAACAGGGACATGTGCAGATCTTGCAAAAACTGCAGCTGACCCAGAATGCTAGAATGCGGACCAAAATGGCTCTACCACAGGATGGCCACATCATACCTCTGCTTTTAAGCTGCAATGCTAATTATACAACTGCTGACGATTTAGCTTTTATATTATATTAACTCCCATTGCATTAACTCTATAAAGAGCATTGGTTTTAAAAGTTAAACTCCCATTTCAACCTGTAATATTTCGCGCACATGCAGAGAGAAAAAGAGAGAGGAAGAGGGAGAGAGGGGGGGAGCGAGAGAGGGGGGAAGGGAGAGAGAGAGGAAGGGAGAGAGGGGAAGAGAGAGAGATGGAGAGGGAGATAGAGAGGGGTGGAGGTAGGGAGGGAGAGGGGGAGAGCGGGTGGGAGAGGGGGAGAGAGATGAAGAGAGGGAGGGAGAGAGAGGGGTGGAGGTAGAAAGGGGGGTAGAGAGAGAGAAAGATAGAGGGGGGTAAGAGACACGGAGAGAGGGAGAGAGACTATTCCCTCAAAGTACTGTATACTGAACAAGCATTTTATTTGCTAATTCTGCCAGGATATTAAATGATTTTTTTTTTTAAACTGGGAAAATCATTTGATCCTTGGAATGCTGGCTAACCAAGCTGTGGGAATAAGTGTCGATCTCTAAAACATCTCCCTTCCTTAACATAAAATCTGATACAGAACTCAACTCAAATTGGCAACCATCCTCAGACCACAATCTAATAATACATGGATTTGTACCACATCCAAAATTTGGATTTTCTATTGTGTAAAGGCTATACTTTAATTTTACAGGATTTACAAATCAGAGCAGGCTTTTAGCAATGTGGATAGAATTTATTGTAGAATGTAATCTCCCTCAATGATTTACATCGGTATTGATATTCACTTTTTGCTTAGAGCTCAATAGTGATGTTTGTCTTTTAAAACAATATAGTATACCGCATTCAATTACTGATTAACTAATTACATTAACTAATGTTGTATCAGAAAACTATAGCCTCCATGACATTTGTAAATCCCTTATTTATTCATTTAGTCACTATTTATCTGTATGTTATTCTTTTATCTCTCTTTCTTAGTTTTATGAATCTTTTCCAAAATGCTTAATTAAAAAATGAGGGAGGGAATGAAAGATTAGTGGCATTGCTTATAGGTTTTCATCCATCTATCTTATGATACAATGCAGTGCTGTGACTTTAAGACAATAATTATCCAGAGTATTTTCAATCAAAAAATGATAGAGCTCTTAATAAAAATTTAAATAGTTTGGTTCTAAACAGGAGAGTGCTATGAACTTGAGGATAAACCACAGAATTCCTACAACCAGGGGTGAAATCCAGAAGGTTCTGACAGATTCTGGAGAACAGGTAGCGGAAATTTTGAGCAGTTCGGAGAACCAGCAAATACCACCTCTGACTGGCCCCAGAGTGGGGTGGGAATGGAGATTTTGCAGTATCCTTCCCCTGCCACACCCACCAAACCACGCCCACAGAACCGGTAGTAAAAAAAATTGGATTTCACCACTGCCTACAACAGTTTATAAGTTTCATAGCACCTGGTCTGGCATAAAGGCAACATGCTCATTTTTCCATTGTGCGTGTTTGTTTCTTAACTAATATCCTAAACTGACTAAAATATTTAAGCTTCACATTACGTCCTTTAATCATTATTGGGACTTTAAATAATGCAAGGTAAGCTTGCCTGAAAATAGTTCTCATGTAGGCTGGTTCTCCATTCCTGCTATACTATCACCACCAGAGATGGAAAGTAGCAGAAGCTGATAGACCAAATGGTCAGTATAAACCAGGGGTGTCAAATTTGCATCGTCACAGTGGCGTCATGTGACGTATGGAGACTTCTTTCCCCTTTGTTAAATCGGGCGGGGGTGGGGCCAGCACGTGACGCATCCAGCCTGCAGGCCGCGAGTTTGACATTCCTGGTATAAACCAAGCATACTTGAGGGCTGGACTGAAACAGAATAATAGAGTTGGAAGGGACCTTGGAGGTCTTCTAGTCCAGCCCGCTGCCCAAGCAGGAGACCCTATACCATTCCAGACAAATGGTTGTCCAATCTCTTCTTAAAAACCTCCAGTGATGGACCACCCACAACTTCTGAAGGTAAGTTGTTCCACTGATTTACTGATCTCACTGTCAGGAAACTTCTCTTTTTTTCCTAGATTCCTCCTTCCTTGATTAGTTTCTATCCATTGCTTCTTGACCTGCCTTCAGGAGCTTTGGAGAATAGGTTGACACCCTTTTAGGGCTGCCTCTTAGATATTGGAACACTGCTATCATATCACCCCTGGTCCTTCCTTTCATTAAACTAAAGGTAAAGGTAAAGGTTCCCCTCGCACATATGTGCTAGTTGTTCCCAACTCTAGGGAGCAGTGCTCATCTCCGTTTCAAAGCCGAAGAGCCAGCGCTGTCCGAAGACGTCTCTGTGGTCATGTGACTGGCATGACTAAATGCCAAAGGCACACGGAACGCTGTTCCCTTCCCATCAAAGATGGTCCCTATTTTTCTATTTGCATTTTTTATGTGCTTTCGAACTGCTACGTTGGCAGAAGCTGGGACAAGTAACGGGAGCTCACCCCATTACGCGGCACTAGGGATTCGAACCGCTGAACTGCCGACCTTTCCATCGACAAGCTCAGCATCTTAGCCACTGAGCCACCGCATCCCCCTTTCCTTTGCTGTACACACACAAAAAAATATTTCCTATTCTTCCAGTTCAAATTGGAGATTAATACTAAGTACGGTCTCAAGGTTTTTCTGCAGTGAATTCCTTCTTATGCGTTGTGCAAGAAAGCTGCTACATTTTACTTTCAACACTAGAAACAAATTAAAGTGCTTGGAGAAAAGTGAAAACAAAATATCAGAAATAAGCTTTTGTTTTTAGTTTTACTCATAAGCCCAGCATTGCCCATGGAAGTCAAAGCTAAAAAGGAGGCATGGTGGATTTTGAATTTTCCTATGAAACATTGGGGTTAAACCTGGCTTCCCCATTGACTTTGTTTGTCAGAAGGTTGCAAAAGCTGATCACATGGCCAGGGGACACTGCAATAGTCATAAGTATGAGTCAGTTGCCAAGCATCTGAATTTTGAACATGTGACCATGGGGATGCTACAACAATGGTAAGTGTAAAAAACAGTCATTTGTTGTTGTTAGTTGCGAAGTCGTGTCTGACCCATCGCAACCCCATGGACAACATTCCTCCAGGCCTTCCTGTCCTCTACCATCCTCTGGAGTTCATTTAAGCTCACGCCTCCTGCTTCAGTGACTCCATCCAGCCACCTCGTTCTCTGTCGTCCCCTTCTTCTTTTGCCCTCAATCTTTCCCAGCATTAGGCTCTTCTCCAGTGAGTCCTTCCTTCTCACTAAGTGGCCAAAGTATTTCAGTTTCATCTTCAGAATCTGGCCTTCTAAAGAGAAGTCAGGGTTGATCTCCTCTAGGACTGACTGGTTTGATTTCCTTGCAGTCCAAGGGACTCACAGGAGTCTTCTCCAGCACCAGAGTTCAAAGGCCTCAATTCTTTGGCGCTCAGCCTTCCTTATGGTGCAACTTTCACAGCCATCTATTGCAGCTGGGAAAACCGTAGCCTTTTGTTGGCATAATTCACTTTTTTTTCCAGTGACACTGTAACTTTGAATGATCACTAAATGAACTGTTGTAAGTCAAGGACTAACGGTAATGTGGATGTCTTACAGAACTTAAGCTCTTTCATATTCCACTGCTTGAAAATAGCACAGCACGCCTTGGACTGAAGATGTAATTTATAACCTTGAAGAATTAATTGGTTCATCATTCTTTAGCCCACTATTCTTTAGGCAGTTGCCTTGTTTCAGGAGGCAAAGTATAAAAATAAAATCCAAACCCTTTGCAGACATAATGAGATTCCAGCTTTTCTGATGATATTCTCTAACCAGATGTTATTCTCCTTAATCAATATATTATTGAATAAGGAAGACTGTAAGCATTGCTAATTATGCAACCATAGTAACTTATTTATTTAGCTTTTGATTAACTGTTGCCTATAAAGTTGGAAAAATGGCTTTGGTCTTAAAGGTTAAAAAATAGGCAACCTCTTCGAAGGAGCATGTGAAAAGATTGCATTTGAAAAGGCAGATTAAATACAACAACAAAAGTTCAATTTTCTTTGCTTATCAGCTGTCATTACTCAGAGAAAGGGTAGAAAATAATAAGCCAGTGGGTGGATTGATTGTTCAGTTTTGGTTTGATTTAAAAATACGCAATTTCTTCTGGGAAGAAACAAAATACAACAAATAAAGTAAAAGATGAGTAAACACTGCATCTGGCTTGTATTCAGATATCTCCATCTTTCTTGAATGTCAGAGCAATGTTTTAAAGATACTACCAAGACAGAAGTCTGCTTCTAATGATTTCTATAGAATACGGCAATCTTAATATTTAAAACGATTAAAATGTCCTTGCATAAGCTTCTAATTTCCCATCGCTAACCTTCAAAACAAATAATTAGGTATTTTTATATCAGTCCCAATATATGATTAACTGGATCAGAAACATACTTAGAAATATATTAAACTGAGTCATCTATGAAATACACCAAGAGTGTGGTATTCACTGAAAATTTCACAAATGTAGCAACACTAGGGCCTCATAAGCAATATCGTATGTAAAATTTCAAGCAACAGGAAGTATTTCAAGTAATCAGGAAAAACATCTATTCCTTATGAATATTTTTCCAATGGATGGACAATTTATTTATTTATTAAAATTTGATTTATATGCCACCCTTCTCCAGAGACTCAGGGCGGCTTACAATGCTTAAGCAATAGCCTTCATACTGTTGTATATTTATACAAGTCAGCTTATTGCCCCCACAAACTGGGTCCTCATTTTACCTACCTTAGAAAGGATGGAAGGCTGAGTCAACCTTGAGTCTGGTGAGATTCGAACTTAGACAGCTGGTGTTAATCACAATGCTTTTAGTCTGCTGAGCCACCAGGCCCTTTCTACAATAGGGGCTCAGCACTTGTTCTGAAGTAGTCTCTGTGGTCATGTGGCCGGCATGACTCAACGCCAAAGGCACACGAAACGCTGTTACCTTCCCACCAAAAGTGGTCCCTATTTTTTCTACTTGCATTTTTTATGTGCTTTCGAACTGCTAGGCTGGCAGAAGCTGGGACAAGGAACGGGAGCTCACCCTGTTACACGGCGGCACTAGGGATTCGAACTGCTGAACTGCCGACCTTTCGATCGACAAGCTCAGTGTCTTAGCCACTGAGCCACCGCATACCTTCAAATATTATATACACACATTAACAGCAACCTTTTGTTATACAGGGGTACAAGAAGGGTAAAAATATTTGGAATTTGCTGATCATGAAAAACGGATTTGCTCACTTTTTTCTTGTGTGATTTAACCTACTGTTTAATAGAAAAAGCTCCGGAAGATAAGAAACAAACTGCCAGCAAAAGTTTTCTAATTAAAAGAGATAGCATAAAAGGAAGAATATTGGAGAGGGAAGAGGAAAAATAGCAGATGGTGCATACTGTATAACAAACAGCTGAGATGGAAATCACTTCAGAAGGCAAAGGGTCACAGCTATCTAAATTTCTATTGGTCCTTCTGTTTCTATCTCACCTTCTGCTGAATTTCATCTACTAGGCATTCCTCATTGTGTACGTGCATGCCAGTCTGGGCGACTGCCAGGACTAGTTCCTGCAGTTTTATGGCAAGATTTCGGTAGCGGTTTGCCCTTGCCTGATTCCTAGGGCTGAGAAAAGGGAACTGGCTTCATGCCTAAAGGTGGGATTAGAACTCACAGCTTCCTGCTTTCTAGCCTGGTGCCTCAACCACTACATCAAACTGGATCTTGCTAGTCATTATTACACAGATTTAAAAAATACTGGAACTTAGACTACTACCCTGTCTTATATTTTTTTGAATCTTGAAATAAGCACTTGGCCTTATTGCCATGCGCTCAAAAGTCCGATTGGGTTTATTATCAGGGGATGTCTTATTTTATTTATTTTATTTTATTTTATTTATATACCACCCTAATCCCAAAGGACTCAGGGCGGCGAACAGCCACAAAATAAAAATACATCATACAAAAGTTAAAAACCATTTAAAAGTACATTAAATAATTTTGGCCCAAAAAAAGAATTTAAAAACACCCAATTTGTATAAAACTTAAAAGCAAATTAAAAGGGAGAGTCAAGCCAGCCCAGCCTGCTGGAATAAAAATGTTTTGAGGGTGCGGCGGAAAGTGTGTAAATCTGGGATCCTCCGTATCTCTGGGGGGAGCTCATTCCAGATGGCAGGTGCCCCCACAGAGAAGGCTCTCCTCCTGGGGGCCGCCAGTCGACACTGTTTGGCTGCTGGCACCCTGAGGAGCCCCTCTCTATGGGAGTGTACCGGTCAGTGAGAG
The DNA here is from genome assembly GCF_059756535.1 of Pantherophis guttatus. Taxonomy (NCBI): domain Eukaryota; kingdom Metazoa; phylum Chordata; class Lepidosauria; order Squamata; family Colubridae; genus Pantherophis; species Pantherophis guttatus. The sequence goes on along the minus strand of NC_142074.1, from coordinate 10,985,982 downwards.
GCTACTGGTGGCAGAAGGCGGTCTCGTAAGTACCCTGGTCCTAAGCCATGGAGCACTCTAAAGGTGGTGACCAAAACCTTGAAGCGCACCTGGAAGACCACCGGAGCCAGTGCAGCTCGCGCAGGAGGGGGGTCACATGGGAGCACCACGTCGCTCCCATAACCACCCATGCGGCTGCATTCTGGACCAGCTGGAGCCTCCGGGTGCTCCTCAAGGGGAGCCCCATGTAGAGAGCATTACAGTAGTCCAGGCGTGAGGTGATGAGGGCATGAGTGACTGTATGTAACGAGTCCCAATCCAGAAAGGGACACAACTGGCGAATCAGGCAGACCTGATAAAAAGTCCTCCTGGCCACAGCTGTCAAATGCTCTTCTAAAGACAGCCATGTGTCCAGTAGGACACCCAAGTTGCGAGCCCTCTCCGTGGGGGCCAACGACTTATTTTTGGGGGAAAAGGGTACACCTGTCATGAATTCAAAATGGATCTACGTCTAACTACCCATATGAAATGAAATATTTTTTGGTGCAAAGATGCAGAATAGGAAATATTCTTATACATGCAATGGAAAAGTTGAAAGGCAAGTATTTGAGGTTTGATGCTTCAACACATCCATTCCTGCCATCTGAAGGAAAAACTAAAAAAAAAAAGGTTGCAAGACTCTGTTAAAACGGAATTTTAACTTCTTTGTTTTCATCTCAACCCTACAAAGCTTGAATTCAGCAGCTCCGTCTCTTGTACCAGAAACCTTACAGGCTTCTTCAAATATTGCTGGGATTTAGGATCTCGGGTTTTTTTTTGTTCATTACAGCTTTGGCTGACAAAGATGCTCTTGCATCACCATTTGGAAGCGAACGCTTCTGCAGCTGCTTGCATGATAAAATGGGGAGCTGAGTTAGTACCATTATGATTTTAAAATAAAACATTGTTTTGTTCCTTCGGTGCAATTTTCTTTTTAAATTGCGAGCTTCTGGAAAAGGATAAAGGGAAGAAACAGAATGGAAGCAGTTTTAGGTTTGCGTTTTGTTTTTTTTTTCCTGGGGGAAGGAAATGGCTCTATTACCTTGCATATATTCTAGTTATTAGAGTAAAGTGGGGGGAAAGAAAGCAAAATGTGCTGTCACAGTAATGGCAGATGGCATTTTAAAAAAAGAGAGGAAGGGGGAGAGAAAGAGGATGGGTCAGATTAAAAAAAAACAACCATTTGTTCCATTTCTGACCTCAGATCATGCCATGGTCCTAATTAGTCCAAAAGCAGTGCACAATTAAACTGATGGTAAAGAACATTGAATGCATTTCTCCCACCGGCTAATGCAGAGGAGGATAATATTTATTTATTTATTTGAGAACAACTGGCCTGGCACATACTGCCTCTCTTCTTTGAGGCTTTCTGTTTTTATCTACATGATTATTGCATGTCTGGAGAAGGAGGCCATTCCCAGTGTTTATTCCCAGTATCTCAGACAGCTACAGCAGGTTGAAGTACGTTGTCATTTTAAGCCATGTAATCAAGAGCTTCAGCATTCATAGGGGGAACAGCAAGCAGTGGTACGTTTTAGCATCTAAAAATGTTACTTGATCAGAACAGAAAAATAAGAGGCATAGTTTAATCAGGAAAATGCTGTCTGCATACAGAAACAAAATAGATTTCTGAGGAGGATCTGAATTCTAAAGTTGGGATATTAAAGGTTTTCTTGATCCACCATCATCACCATTCTATCAAGAGGGTTGTGTTCATTTTACATAAACAGAGAATGATTTTAAAATGAATTGGAAGTGCAATAATAAACCTGAAGAAGACTGTAAAGGTAAAGGTAAAAGTTCCCCTCATACATATGTGCTAGTTGTTCCCGACTCTAGGGGACGGTGTTCATTTCCGTTTCAAAGCTGAAGAGCCAGCGCTGTCCAAAGACGTCACCATGGTCATGTGGCTGGTATGACTAAACACCAGAGGCGCAAGGAACGCTGTTACCTTCCCACCAATGATGGTCCCTATTTTTCTACTTGCATTTTTAATGTACTTTCGAACTGCTAGGTTGGCAGAAGCTGGGACAAGTAAAGGGAGCTCACCCCGTTATGTGGCACTAGGGATTCGAACCACTGAACTGCCGACCTTTCGAGTGACAAGCTCAGTGTTTTAGCCACTGAGCCACCGCTCAAAGGAAGGGCTTCCACCATATGTCAAAGCCCAAAGGAGACTTGGGGAAGGAGAATAATCCTTCAAGAAACTTGGCCCCAAATTATTTAGGTCACAACTAGCCCTTTAAATTAGGCCCAGAAACAGCAAGGTGTTCAGTGAAATTGTGATAAGGCCAGTAATAGAACCTTAATTAAGTTTGAACCTTAAGTGTGTATAGTCAAGGCTATGGTTTTCCCAGTTGCAATGGATGGCTGTGAAAGTTGGACCATAAGAAAGGATGAGCGCCAAAGAATTGATGACCTTGAACTCTGGTGCTGGAGAAGACTCCTGTGAGTCCCTTGGACTGCAAGGCGATCCAACCGGTCAGTCCTAGAGGAGATCAACCCTAACTGCTCTTTAGAAGGCCAGATCCTGAAGAGGAAACTCAAATATATGGCCACCTAATGAGAAGGAAGGACTCCCTGGAGAAGAGCCTAATGCTGGGAACGATTGAGAGCAAAAGAAGAATGGGACAGCAGAGAATGAGGTGGCTGGATGGAGTCACTGAAGCAGTCGGCGTGAGCTTAAATGGACTCCAGAGGATTGTAGAGGACAGGAAGGCCTGGAGGAATGTTGTCCATGGGGATGGGTCAGACACGACTTCGCAACTAACAACAACAGAACCTTAATTGGCCCCAGTTAATAGCCTGGTCCCAAGATTGTAGAACAATGGAACTTTCTAATGCTTTTCACAGGTAGCATCATTTAAGTACAGTTTCATTAGAAGAAATGGATTATAACATCTGGCATCTCTAGAAACAAGAATTTATGTAGCTCTGCCTAGTTATAGTTGTAGCATTATGCCACAAAAAGCAAGAACAACAACAAGCCCTAATAAACCACCTATATAAGAGCAACCACCCATGTAGATTTGATAACAGATTTGTGTATTGAAAGGAAGATTCATCACAGTTAAGGTTAAAAATAAGCAAAAGAAAGCTACTTTTTTATTCTGAAAGTCAGAAAGCAACTTTCAAGCTTAAAACTCTTTTGGCAACATCATAGCATACATCCCAACAGGAATTAGGAAGCCACGCTATTTGTTTGATGTGTACTACCAGCTACCATTGTTTGGAAATCAAGGTTTATGGCTTAGTTTTTGTTAGAAACTGGATCTAGCCCAATAACTCAAAGACATAGCCCAATTCTTTTCAGTAGTTTTATTGTTGATCAGTTGGTACTGGAGGTCACTGACCTTGTACCTTTCTCTTTCAGGTATACATCTGGAATGTGCTGTGGACCATGCGGTTGGACCTTTTGTACCCAGGAGGAGGGGTTAAGAGGTAAGGAGTGGTTATGAGGATTATGGGATATGTGGTTAGTTAACCCTTGAGGGTCCGGGGGATCAGGGAGACATGGCAGTTAGGCATTTTATCATGACAAAACCCCCTCTAAATGCCTAACTGGGTACCTGAGGCGGTGTTAGCATACATACAGAGAATACACTGGTACAGGCATGAATTATAAGCAAACACGCATTTTTGACATGAGGTAAGCATGTTGTTTATGTGGTAGGGGTTTAGTGAGAATATCTGCTGTTTGCTCCTCTGTGTCACAGTGCACTGCCCTAATGAAGCCTATCTCTGAAAACTGCCTGACGTGTTTGTATTTAATGTCAATGTGCCTAGAACGCTGACCTATGGCATCGGCCCTAGAGATTTCTATCGCTGCCTTGTTGTCTTCGTGGATAACTATTGGATATGAGGGTTCAGCCCAGATGTCGCAGAGCAGGTCATCGAACCATACTAAATTGTTTGCGGCCTTTGATAGGCAAACAAATTCTGCTTCCGTGGTTGATGTGGCCACCAGTTTTTGCTTTCCAGTGTACCAGTGGATGGGGCAATTGTTGAGTAGTAGCACGTAGCCTGAGGTGCTTTTTCTGCACTCTATGTCCCCAGCCCAGTCGGCGTCAGCATAGCAGGTCAGCTTTGGTTCCTTGGATGTTTCTGGTTCTAGGCAGAGTAGGGCATCTGCACTAAATTTTAAGTATCTAAGTAGTCTTTTGATGGCGTTCCAGTGTGTTACCGTAGGTTTGCTTACATGTCTGGACAGCAGGTTGACGGCCAAGGCGATGTCGGGCCTGGTCCAGTTGGATATGTACAGCAGTGACCCTATCGTTGATCTATATAGTTTGTTGTCTGTGAAGGGTTCAGATTCCTCATACATGGTTTTCAGGAACTCGGGTTGCATGGGGGTCTCGCTGGGTTTTGCTTCGGACATGTTGCATTTGGACAGCAGCTCGATGATCTTTTCTCTCTGGGAGAGTCGGCAGCCCTTGTTGGTTTTTATCACTTGGACCCCTAGGTATCTGTCAATCTTTCCAAGTGACTTTAAGGAGAAGTGGCTACCTAGGTCGGTGGCGAACTTGTCACACCTGTCCTTGTGCTTGCTGATGTACAAGATGTCGTCCACGTAAACGAGTACACCTTCGAATGAGTCGTTTTCTCTCCTCGTAAAGAAGCATTTGTCAGCTGAGGTGGCCTCGAAGCCCATGGATCTGAGGGCCTTGGCCAAGCAGTCGTACCACCTTTTGCCCGACTGCTTGAGCCCGTACAGGCTTTTATTCAGCAGCCAGGTTTGGTTCTTGTCTTTGTTGTACCCAGGCGGGGCTTTGACGTATATTTCCTTATCCAGCTCGGCGTGCAAGTATGCTGTTTGTACGTCGAATTGGAAGACCTCCAAGCCCAGGATGGTGGCCACCACCAGGGCGCTCTTGACGCTCTCTGCCCTGACGGTTGGCGAGTAGGTGTCCGTATAGTCTTCGGGGTATCTTTGGGCGAAACCCTGCGCGACTAGTCTTGCCTTGTATAGGACCTTGTTGTCCTCTAATGTTTTAACCCTGAACACCCATTTGGTTCCTATTGGTTTTTTGTCCTCTGGAACTTGGGCAGGTGAGTACACCTGAAGGTCCTTTAGGCTCTCCATCTCCTTCTCCATGGCAAGCATCCATTTTTCTTTCTCCTCCCGGGGGAGCCCGAGGATGTCTTCGTATGAGCTGGGCGTGAAATGGGTGTTGTGGATGGTCATAACGTAGTCCTCTAGCTTCTTTGGTAGCTTGTTTCTGGTTTCTCTGATTGGCCTACTGGGGGTTGGCTCGGTCTCCTGCATGATGTCTGCCTCTTTGTCCGTCAGGTCATCTATCTTCAGTGAAGGGTGCCCTTCTTTCCAACCTTTGACGCTTGTCTTGCGATGGTTGGCCTTGTGCCCTGTGACCTCTCTGACCTCCCTTTCCTCTTGGCCATGCTCGAACGTGACTCTATTGGCTGGGATGTCGTTGGAGTGTACCCTCGACCAGTTTGCGTTTTCGTGGAAACTGGCTGATCTGGAAACCACAAAACGGTTATTGTTGTCGACAAATCTGTAGCCCTTTGTGCCCGGTTCGTAACCCACGAACCTTAACCTTTTTGATAATTTTTCCCCTTTTCTTCTTAGCTGTCTGGGAATGTGGACATCAGCTGGGGCGCCGAATATGTGTAAATGTGCGATGTTGGGCTTTCTGTTGTATAGCATCTCGTATGGTGTCTTATTGATAGAGCTTGACCACAGTCTATTCAGGGTGTAATTAGCGTAGTGTATTGCCTCTGACTAGAAATGCTGCCCCATCCCAGCATCCTCCAGGGCGCATCTCATCATGGTTTGCAACACTCCGTTCTTTCTCTCTGAGACTCCATTTTGAAAGGGAGAGAAAGGTGAAGAGGTGTAATGCGCTATGCCCTGCTCCCTCAGCCACCTTGTGAATTCTTTGGCCATGAATTCTGACCCCCTATCAGTCATTATCTGCCTTATTTTCATGTTATGTTGCATATCTACTCTTCTGTGGAATTCCTTAAACCTTTGGAACACTTCGTTTTTGTGTCTGAGGGAGTAGACATACCCGTATCTGGTGTAGTCATCTACAATCGTGAGGAAGAATCGCTTCCTATGTCCTACAGAGGGTTTCATTGGCCCTACCAAGTCCATATGCACCAATTGGAAGGGGTATTCCGTGGTTCGTTTGGATCCCCTGGGGATGGCCTTAACCTTGATCTTGGAACGCTTACAAACTGAACACTCTAAGTAGTTTTCGCAGTTCTTTACTTTGAGACCTTCGGTACATTCCGTCATTTTCTTTACAATGGGGAAGCTTATGTGTCCCAGTCTCCTGTGTAGGAGGTGGGCGCAGTTATCATGTAATGGTTTGCCGATAGATACAGACTTGTTTGTCTTCTCATGGCTACACCCTGCCTCCTGCTGCACCCCCTCTGTTTCTGGATACTTATCTACCTCGTGGTTTGTGCTGGCATCAATGCCTTCTTCCTCCCTTGCGTTGGATGTGAAGTAGGGAAGCCCCTCGTGTATGGTTACCTTTCCTATCTCTTTCCCTTGCTTGATCAAGTGTGCCTTTCCATCTTTAAATTTTATTTCTATATTTGTGTCTCGTGTCAGCTTTGTGATGGCTAGCACGTTGTGGGGGATTTCTGGTACGTACAGTACTCCCTTTAGGTCCCCTACCTGTGTGATGTGTACGTTTCCCTTTCCCACTACTTTGACCTTGCTTTGGTTTGCTACCTTTACTTCTGAGTCTATTTCTGTGAGTGAATCTAGCAGCTCTGGGTTACAAGTAGTGTGACTTGTGGCCCCTGAATCCAGGAGCCATGTGTTTCTCTCTGCTTTATGTTTGTCATTTGGGTCATCGTGCCTGATCCCATACATGGAGCCAGAGTTACTGTCCCTGGAGTGGTCTCTGCGCTCATGGTGTTTCCTGGGGTTGGGTGACCACCCTCGCCCTCTTTCCTTTGGGTGCCTGCGTTCGGGTGACCTTCCCCCTCTACTGTCGTGCTGTCCCCTATCCCTATGGTTCCTGGGGCAATCCTTCTTTAAGTGGTTCCTTGATCCACAAGAATAACATTCTGAGGTATCCCTGGCCCTATCCTGGAAATCCACCCTTTTTGTGGGTCTAGGGTCCCCTTTGGCTAGTTGGCGTTCCCTCCTCAGAGTGTCCTCTGCAACGAGCTGACTGGTCAGTGCGCTTAGTGTGAGGTATTGCAAGTTGAGGCTATTTAGTTGGGTCATGAAGATGTCCCAGCTGCTATCAAGAGAGTTTATGATTATGCTTATCATGCTCTCTTCAGTGATGATTTCCCCCCTCTGCATGAGTTCTGCCCTTGCAGCATTCATCTTTAAGATGTGCTCACTCATGGGGACCCCTGCCTTATGCTTGGTGGAGTGGAACTCCCTAGATAGTCTAGTGGTGGTGGCTCTGCTTTGACTATAAAACAGGTTACATAGTTTTTGCATAATATCATAAACAGTTAGATTGTCCTCAATAGATGGATACATAGCAGATGGAATGGAGGTTAACATGATACAAAATGCCCTGTGATGAATGCAGTCAATTTCCAATGACCAGGGCTTTTGGGGAGGTTTGTTAGCTAGGAACAGTGCATTCTCTCTCATGAGAGCAACCCTTAATTGTTGGCTCCATTCTATAATATTACCCCCATCTAACTGCAGTTTTGGCAAATTGGCATAATTTGCCCCAGAAATGTTAGTAAGGTTACTTACTGGGGGGAGCTGTCCATGGTCCAAGTTGTGATTAAACTCACAATAAGGCTTTGGGATGTCTGTGGCCATTCTGTACTTGCTTGGATCTATGCAATTTGCTTCTCTTATTACAGGCAGGTACTGGGCATGCGCGAAGCTCATTCCGCGCTGGAGTCCATCGGGTGAGGTTCCTGTTGCTGGAGCTCCCAGGCCTAGGCCTAGGCCTGTCGGTGGGAGGCTGGACCCGCCCCCGGTGGGTCCGAAGATCCCCCCTGAGGCTGGACACCACTGCTGGACGGCCGGATCCCCGGCGAAGAAGGGGAGAAGGTGAGGGGGCGACGCGGTCGTAAGTCGAGGACTTTCGCGGGTCGGCGGCGCGGCAGCAGCGGAGGTCGTAGGTCGAGGATTCCCTGCACCCAGCGGCTCGGCAGCGATGGCGGCGACGGCGGCTGATCCTCCCTCGTGGTCGCTGGTCCCTGGTCGTGTGGACTGGCCTGATGGGTGTCGTGGCGTTGGTGAGTAGCCGGTTCTTCTTCTCTGCCTCGGGCCTCGCGTTGCCGGTGTAGCGGGTGGTGAGTTCGAATCCTGCGGTTGATTTTTCCTGCAGGTGGGCAGTCTTTTGTGCCGGTTGTTGGTGTGCGCGGCGTTTTTAGTTGGCTGTGACTCGGTTGCCCGGTCTTTGTTGGTTGTCCTGGCCTTCTTGTGCCCTCCAGGATTTCTCTTTGATTTTTTGAGTGCCGCAGGGGGCTCGAAAGCGGAGCCTAGGGCAGCGGTGATGGTCTCGATTGCCTTTTGCAATTCGAGATCGGTAGGCGTTTTTCTTTTTGTTATTGCGATCTCTTCGTGGTCGCTCTCAGAGCTGGGTTCTTCGTAGTCGCTTTCTGAGCTCCCCTCGTCTGTTTCGGGGTTCGGGCATTTTCGCGCCAAGGGATTCAAATCCTGGCTTCCCATTGGCTGGTGCTCGTCCCAAGATGGCCGCCGGGAAGTGGGCACGGAAATGGATTCTGCCGGCTCAGGATCATCGGGTTGGGGTGGCTTACCCTTTTTTGCTGGCTTTTCTTTCTCGGTTGTTTTTGGGGCCTCGATCGCTGCTTCTTGTTGTTCGAAGAGGCTTTGAAGGTCCGCGATGAGGTTTTCTTTGTCGCTGTTTCCCTCCATCAGTTTCAGGATGGAGAGTTTGAATTTTTTCATTTTTTGTGCTGTTTCTTCTTCCGGGGCGGTGATCTCCTTGGATGGCCCCTCTTCATCTGATTGTGAGTCCAGGCTGGAGTCCTGCTCGCTTCCAGCTTCTGTCTCCTCCATGGCTGTGGCTTTGGTGGGAAGCTTCTCAGCCATCTTCTTGGTAAGAGCTCTGGTCTGTGCTCTGTTTGCTTCTTCTGGGTAGGTGTTGGGTTCAGTCATTGTCTGGAGTTATGGGCAACCGACCTCTGCTACCAATTTGTTAGAAACTGGATCTAGCCCAATAACTCAAAGACATAGCCCAATTCTTTTCAGTAGTTTTATTGTTGATCAGTTGGTACTGGAGGTCACTGACCTTGTACCTTTCTCTTTCAGGTATACATCTGGAATGTGCTGTGGACCATGCGGTTGGACCTTTTGTACCCAGGAGGAGGGGTTAAGAGGTAAGGAGTGGTTATGAGGATTATGGGATATGTGGTTAGTTAACCCTTGAGGGTCCGGGGGATCAGGGAGACATGGCAGTTAGGCATTTTATCATGACAGTTTTCAGTAAAACCATCCAGTTTTGGCATATTCAAGAAATCACTGTTAAATTAAACATGACTTGGGACTGAGTTGAAAGCTCCTTTTATGCCAAATTTAACTCAGCTTTAAGTCAAAGTCATGAGTGAGTTTGGCTTGATGGAGTAAATTGGTCATTTAAACACTAACCCAGGGTGAAATGCTACCAGTTTGGGGCAGTTTTCCCAAACCGGTAGTGAAAATGCTACTGGTTCGCCCGAACTGGTAGTAAAAAACTGCTTTAAAAAGTAAAAAAAAAGTTCTGACGATAGCGTGGCACAGCTGATCCTCAGAACTTTTTTTTTTGCTTTTTTAAAGCATTTTTTTACTACCAGTTCAGGCAATAGGTAGTAAAAAAATTGCTTTAAAAAAGTAAAAAAAGGTTCCAACAATCAGCTGTGACAATCAGCAGTGCAGTGCAATCGTGAGAACTTTTGTTTTACTTTTTAAAGCATTTTTTTACTACCTATTGCCCGAACCGGTATTTTTGTGTAAAGTGTGATAGTTTGTTTTTGAGCTCTCTGTGACTCTGTGAGGTTCCTGCTTATTGCAGGGCCCATTTTGTGTGAAGTCCAGCTGCTTTTGCATTGTGTGTGATTCAGTTGTGTAGCTTTTGTGTTACTTTTGTGTAAAGTGTAATAGTTGGTTTTCCCGGTCACATGACCACCAAGCCACGCCCACCCAGTCACATAACCACCAGGCCACGCCCACCTAGTCACATGACCAAGCCACACCCACCGAGCCATGCCCACAGAACCGGTAGTGAAAATTTTTATCCAGCCCTGACTTCTTGTTCCTATAGTGCCTGGCCAATTGCCAAAGAAAGAAGGATATGGAAACAAAACCATCTCCATGGATAGAAATAATCATTTTTTTTACCGTCTTATTTATTTTCCATTTTGGATTTCCAGTGTGACGGAATCATTTTTTTTTAAACTTGTGCAATTAGTACATCTCTATGAGAAAGTGTTTCAATCAGGGCTTAAATTCCCTGTGGTCCCACTGTCTAAAAATTGTTTTGGAGATGGAATAAAGAGAGCTGAATCAAAAGAGAGAGCTATAAGAGTAACAATAAAACAAACACAGCAGATGGAACTGTGATGTGTGGGCAAGCCTCCCATTTCTGCAATTCAACTTACATCTGCTACTGATGATGTTAATACTGTACATTGATTTGATTCGGTTTAGGGTAAGAATCTCGTTAAATTAAGTTGGATGAAGATATCTCTCTTAACCCTCTTATAGGGGCATGAAGCAATAGCAACCAGCAGTTGCATAATAATAAATGCTTAAGCTGGTGAGCCAGGAATCAGAAGTTGTCAGGTTAGAGCTGAGTTTCCAAACGTTGTCAACTTTAAGATGCATGGACTTCAACTCCCAGAATTCCTCAGCTTGGCTGGAGAATTTTGGGAGTTGAAGTCCACACATTTTAAAGTTACCAAACATAGATGACCAGGCTGGGCCTGAGGGAAGGGTCAAAGGCATCATCAGTCATGAGTTCCTGCTTCCCACAAGAGATCTAAGTCCAACCCACTTTGAATTCACTTCTATTCTTAACTCCCGCTAATTTCCCTCGATTGTTAGTAGTTCAGATTCTTGTAGAGAGTTTAAGCTTGCAATAAATCATCATACTTATTTGAACTACCTGAATATCTGGATTTCCCAGGTGCGTGACATCAAGGTTAGAGAGAATCATTCTGTAAGGTTTGACCAGATGCTTCCCAATTTCAGGTCCAGATATGGCCAAGCTGGAAAAGCTGAAAGAAAAGGCTTAAAATGTAATTGAACAGACATGCATATTGTATATATAGCTTAACTGATCTCTCTCTCTCTCTTTTCTCCTCTCTCCCACTCCCCCCCCCCAATATTTTCTATCTTGTCTGCAATAAAACAATTTATCTAGCTATGCTGGATATGTGACATTTCTGCTATAAGCAAATTCCTGTATATGGGCTGAAGCAATAAATCTAGGTTTATTGCTGTGCTTGGTATAAAATCTGACATAAACTTACTCAATACACAAAAGAGATTTAAGGTTCCAAACACATTTTAAGGATTTTTTAAAAAAAATATGAAAGAAGCAACTTTCATTTTTTGAAAATGGGGTGGGGATAAAAAATGTAAATAGTTCTAATTCTGGGGTTTTGTTACATTGTTTTAATCATAATGAAAACAAGCAACCAACCAACTGTGAAGTATAGATACAGAGCTTTTATTGGTAGAATCTGTGACATCTCTCAAAAGTCCTAAATGTCATGTTTCATGCAAATATAGTCCTATTGACCTTAAAAGAACAGCCACATTTTAGAGATGGAGAATTTGAGGAGGAAAAACTGTAGATGAAAAAAAACTGTTGGACCGTCTAATTGCTGATGTTGCCATGCAGAAAATCTGAAGCAACAGAATTATAGTGGGAACCCAGAATGTAAGAAACATGAAATTGAATACTCTCACTTAGACCATATTATTTATTACTCAGGATAGACACAAAACAAAAACAAAAACAAAATGAAGGAAAGGCATTGCTTTTCATAGTTAGAAAGGATATAGCACACAATATTTAGATATAGTGGTCAATGACTACTGATACTGATTAGACTTCACATGTAACTTTTTAATATGACAGTTATCTCTGTTTATTGTCCAAGATGCTGAAAAAGAGAATGCCATGTTTTATGGTCCAGGTCCAGTCTAAAATCAACAGAACATACTCTAAATGTTGGAAGTGCCACCAAATACCTGGATCTTACTATCATATGTGGTGGATATGTGGAAAAACAAAGAAGTATTGGGCAAAAATGGTTGGAAGAGATGATACAACAATGTACTGAGTTGAAACCACAAATATTTCTGCTAGGAATTTTACCTGAAATTTATAATAAAGAGAATGTATATTTAATTATTCATGTATTAACTGCAGCTAGAATTGTATTTGCACAACATTGGAAAAGTGGAGAGATTCCCATTGATGAGAAGGTGATAAGGAAAATATTAGAATGTGCAGAAATGAACAGATTAACATTAGCAATTAAGGAGAAAGAGCAAACTGAATATTATATGATATGAGAAGTATTTTATCAATGGTTGGAGAATAAAAAAGGAGTTTGGAAATGAAGAAGGCTAAAGAATAAGTAGAAAATATATTAAGGTAGAGATATAAATAAGATGAAAATTGTTAGTATATGTATGATGAGAATAATGATGTTTAATGTTAATATGGTATCATCACTAGAAGATATTAAGAAGAAAATGGAGAGTTTTACAATGTTTAAATGTATTATAATATTAAGTTTAGGGCCTGGTGGCTCAGCAGACTGATAGCATTGTGATTAACACCAGCTGTCTGCAATTACTGTAAGTTCGAATCTTGCCAGGCTCAAGGTTGACTCAGCCTTCCATCCTTTCTAAGGTAGGTAAATTGAGGACCCAGTTTGTGGGGGCAATAAGCTGACTTTGTATAAATATACAAAAGTATGAAGGCTATTGCTTAACGCATTGTAAGCCACCCTGAGTCTCCGGAGAAGGGCGGCATATAAATCAAATTAAAAAAAACAAGTTTAGAGAAATAATATGAATGTTAATGTGAAAGATGTGGCAAATGAGGAACGATGTTGCACAGAGATGTTTGTACCTAGACAACACACAGCATAAGGAAAGATGGAATGTTTATCTTTGTAATTGAAAAATAAAAAAACTTTTTATAAAAAAAAATAAAATCAACAGAACAGGTCTGTAAGGGGCGTGCATAATCGCACCAATGTGCCTACCGTCCCTGTCCTAATGTCCCCTTTTATTCGTATCCATTTCATGTATTCATAATCATGTTTATACATATATCTGTTATCTAATTCAGCCTTGGTGGCACAGCAGACTAAAGCACTGTTAAGTAACACCAGCTGCCTGCAATTACTGCAAGTTCAAATCTCACCAGGCTCAAGGTTGACTCAGCCTTCCATCCTTTCGAGGTAGGTAAAATGAGGAGCCGGTTTGTGGGGGCAATAAGCTGACTTTGTATAAAAAAAGAACACCGCTTAGGGGTGGGGCCCGAAAGCCCTACTTAGCAGGTATATACAAAAGTATGAAGGCTATTGCTTAACTCATTGTAAGCCGCCCTGAGTCTCTGGAAAAGGGCGGCATATAAATCGAACCAATAAATAAATAAATAATACATGCTTGACAAAATAAATAAATAAAAAATAAATAAAAGATGTGCTGTTTATAGTTGGGGGCTAGAATGTCGAAGCTGGAAAGAGCAAGGAGAAAAACTTAATTGGACTTTAAGGCTCAGAAATGAAACAGGAGTACATTTTATTAGTTTCTGTCAATCCAATGCTAACATAGTCCTCCAAAACTAACATAATGTCTATACGCTGAAAAGGATCGCAATACTCTTTGCCGTATTGTTACATTTTTCATTAACAAACACACAAAATGTTTCATAAAGTTTTCCATGATACATTTACCCCACTGAAATGAAGTATTCATTTGGCAATTAAAAAAAGGAAACCCTCTTTACTTTGGCTGGATTCCTAATTGAAGCAATTGACAGAAGCAAGTTTGTTTTGTCTGGTTAGTGATTTTTTTTTTTTTTTTGTCAAGGCAACTGTTTCCTTAAGAAATTTCATTTGTGAAAATATAAAAGACATCTTTACATGGGAATATACACTGAGCCCAGCTCTGAAAAATAGCTAAAAAGTTCAATTGTGGTAGATGATATGAGAAAAAACAAGTGCTAGGAGGAAATCCAGAGGTGGAGCTCCTGCCTCACAATCAGGAAGTTGTGAGTTCGATCCTAGGTAGAGGCAGATGTAGGGTCTCCTGCTTGGGCAGGGGGCTGGGCTAGATGACCTGCAAGGTCCCTTCCAACTCTGTTAATCTGTTTTACTGTTTACAGGTGGCATGCTTAGGCTTTCCTCCTTGCTAAGGGACAAAGGGAAAGGAAGAAGCAGCAATTATTCTAGTTAACCAACAACAAAAAAATTCCTCATGAATCTTTTTTGGATCCTGCAAAAAATCCTCTTTTTCGGATCTTTCGGAAATCACTTTTTGGGGGGGGGGATCCTGCAAAAAATCCTTATCATACCATCTATCCCCCAAATCATTTTACTTTTAAATATTTTAAAGGACTACAGCAGGGCTGTCAAACTCATGGCCCGCGGGCCGGATGTGTCATGCGCTGGCCACGTCCATGCCCATGTTTAGTGAAGGGAGGAAAAGTCTCGATAGATCACATGATGATGCCATGATGATGTGAGTTTGACACCCCTGGACCAGGGGTGAAATCCAGGAGGTTCTGACGGGTTCTGGAGAACCGTTAGCGGAAATTTTGAGTAGTTTGGAGAACTGGCAAATACCACCTCTGGCTGGCCCCAGAGTGGGGTGGGAATGGAGATTTTGCAATATCCTTCCCCAGAAGTGGGGTGGGAATGGAGATTTTGCAGTATCCTTCCCCTGCCACAACCACCAAGCCACGCCCACCAAGCCACACCACACCACGCCCACCAAGCCACACCCACAGAACCAGTAGTAAAAAAAATTGGATTTCACCACTGCCCTGGACCAGTGGTGGGTTGCCCCCGGTTCGCACTGATTCTATAGAACTGGTAGTAAAACGGGCGGGAGGCTCCGCCCACCGACCCCGACGTCCTCAAAACGCTTCTGCGCATGCTCAGAAGCTTCTGCGTGAGCAAAGCAAGCGTGCGCGGCCCCGCTACAAACCAGTAGTAAAGGTAAGTAGAACCCACCTGGTTCTACCCTGGACTACAGGTAGTCCTCAAAGTACAACCTTTTGTTTACTGACTATTCAATGTAACAACAGCTCTGAAAAAAAGTGACTTATGACTGCTTTCCACACTTATGGACATAGGATCACAATTTGGATGCTTGGCAACTAGTTCATATTTATGACGGCTGCAGTGTCCTGGGGCCACGCGAACCCCTTTTGTGACCTTCTGACAAGCAAAACCAATGGGGGGGGGAAGCCAGATTCACTTAACAACCATGTTACTATCTTAACAACTGTAGTGATTCATTTAACAACTGTAGCAACTTTTGCTAACTGCAGTGATTCACTTAACAACTGTGGCAACAAAGGCAATAAAATGGGGCAAAATTCACTTAACCTGTCTCACTTAGCAACAGAAAGTTTGGGCTCAGTTGTGGTCATATGTCGAGGACTACCTGTACATATTACTGGTCAGATTTGCTATCTAGGCCGACTGGCTTGGCGGACTGGTGGAGGGGAGATGGGATGGTTCCATGTGAGCAGTAGGCTGTATGTGCGTGCACGCTCATCTGCCATTTGCATGGACCAGTTCCAAATGGGCCATGGCCTGTTAGTGGGCCACATCAGGGATTGGGGACCCTTGATCCTGTTGATGGATTTTGCTATCACCAAACTTCTGTGTAAATCCTGCTCTGCTTTACAGAAGAAACTGACATATTAACAGGCACATTCTAATACCCCATATTAGGAGATAGATCGGTTAGGCTTGATGCCTACAGATAAGAATAGATCACATGCTCGTCCTTCAAAGTGACTAACACACACACACCTCAGTTGAAGTATTTAACAGTTGTTATAAAAAATGACAATTATCTAAATCAAATCAAATCAATTATTCTAGAATTTTGAACTGGATATATACCTTGAGTGTTTTTATTTGTTCTGGTGTCTGGACTTTTGACTGTTAATAAACTTGATTTGATTTAGATACACCCCCCCCTTGAGTTTACACAGGACAAACTTTGCACAAAGGAATTTAAGGGATACACACGCTCAGGACTCAAAGACCAGATAATATCAGAGTATTTGAACCCATCTAGAATAGAATAGAATAGAATTTTATTGGCCAAGTGTGATTGGACACACAAGGAATTAGTCTTGGTGCATATGTTCTCAGTATACATAAAAAGAAAAGATACATTCGTCAAGAATCATAAGGTACAACACTTAATGATAGTCATAGGGTACAAATAAGCAATCAGGAAACAATATCAATATAAATTGTAAGGATACAAGCAACACTCCATGAAGAGATTGCTTTGAAAAAGTAGGGCTTCAACTGCATTTTTGAGGGAGAAATTATTGAGTTCACATACATCAAAAGGATTGAGACCATCTTGGAAGGTCTCAATAAACACAATGGGTTTTTAACACATTTTAACACATTACAATTGATAAGGTACTTGTAATCTCTCTAAAATGACAGCCGCATCTACATAACAGGTCTAGCTTTCTCTTCCCTCCCCAAAGTCCATACATCTGATGAACTGAGCGTCAGCTCAAAATTTATGCTTTTCAATGAAATGTTTTATTTATTTATTTATTTATTTATTTATTTATTTATTTATTTATTTGTTCAATTTATATGCCGCCCTTCTCCGGAGACTCAGGGCGGCTTACAACGTGTTAAGCAATAGCCTTCATACTTTTGTATATACCTGCTTAGTAGGGCTTTCGGGGGCCCCCCAAGCGGTGTTCTTTTTTATACAAAGTCAGCTTATTGCCTCCACAATCCAGGTCTTCATTTTACCTACCTCGAAAGGATGGAAGGCTGAGTCAACCTTGAGTTGGAAAATGCGCTACCAGACTCCTGATCTCAATCCAATTCCAAAATTCTCTACGGAACGTCTTGCTCCATAATATGACATTTTGCAGGAAACCGAATTCCGGCTCCTGTATTACTTTGTTTTATAATGAACTAGCTGGACGCCCGTGCTTCACTACGAAACTATGTGCTCGGGCTTGATAAATTGACACTTACAGCCTGAAACTTAATGTAGAATGTGTAACTCCGTAGCATCAGTGTGTGTTAATATAACGCAACTGGCAGTTGGAACAAAGGGGGAGTGGGAGCAGAATGTCCCAGCCCGCAGCATCCATCGGTATTCATCTGGCTAGCAGCCGGTCAGTGTGTGAGAGAGTTGAGGGGTGTTTGGAAACTCAAACAGTATTTGCTGTGTTAGCAAGAAGGAGACAGGAGGAGCTTGGCAGCTTAGCTCAAGTGTTCTGTATTAAAGCTGCTTCCTGTTGTGAAAGTAAAACTGAAAGTGAAACTCCTCTCCTCTGCTTGTGTTTTGCATTTGGAACAGATTTCTTTTCAGGTGGGGAGTAGAACTCATTAGCATCAGAGCATGTTAATAATAATATAGGAAATACTAATGCTCTGATGGTCATTTCAAAAAATCCTTTCTTAGTGAGCACCTAAAAGCCAAGGGGAACATACATGGCAAATTTCAAGTTTGTAGGCTTTAAAGTTCTGGAGATTTCATGATTAATGCGTGAGTGGTTTTCACTTTTATATATATATAGATTGCTATTGAAGATTGGTGGGTTTCTTGATGATTTGAAGAGCATAAGAGGACGCAGTCTAGAAAAGGAAGAATGAGAACTTTTATGTATACCAAATCACTCAAAAGTTCATTTGATCAATCAGGTTTATCTATTATCATCAAGAAGATATATAAAATCAAAAGAGGGAGAACTGAACATAATTATATTGAAAAACAGATATTTTTATATATGGGTGAAGGTTTTCTCTCTCAGCTTTTTATATGTTTTTGATTAACAGTATGTAAGCATTAGAATAGTATACTGACATTATTTGTAACTTACTGTTTCTTATGGTATTTGTTATATTACCATGAACTTTACTGCTTTGTCAATATAGAATTTTTTAACAAGAAAAACAAATATTCTACTAGAAATCTCTATTGATCTGATGAATTAAATATTAAATAATGAATAACTGGGGAACAAATTAGACATATAGGGGAAAAAAAACCTGGAGTTTACTCCAGACTTGATTCAGTCTCCCAACCTTTTGTTTGGGTTAGGTTTTGGACAGAGTATATGCATTCTTTTTCCACCAATGAACTATTTTACTTAGAGTAAAATACGCAATAGGTATTTGAAATCATGCAGAAAAAGACCAAAAAAGAATTAACAAATTTATTGCAATTCTGATTATGGCACGCCACCTAGAGGAAATATTCGACTGATGCAGATTGACAGATCAATGAAGCTCACAGCATTTTTCTAGAGTTCCTCGTTTTACAAAATAAGCGAGGATAACTGTGTTTTCAAGGCAAAGCAGGATGGCGCTTTTGAAATGCTGAGAGAGGGTCAGGGATCAGCAAAGAACAAATTAACAGAAGGAATGGCAAGGCTCTTACGACGACAAAAAATGTTCGATGGTACAGTTCAAGACACACACACAAGCAGTTTATAAAGAGATTTTTTTGGATGGTAGTTTTATACACAAAATAGAGGAGTGTGTGAAATAAATCACTTCTGGCCCAATAATGCAGGGGGGAAAAACCCACATCAGGTGTGGGGAGAAAACAAAAACAAAGAGACAGTAATGTAAGAGGTTCAAACCATTTCTACCAGGCCAACAAAACTTAACCATTTTTACAATGTTTTTCAGCCCCTGGAAAGTAGCAACAGCAAACTCACCAGCTACCTGGTGAACCATTGCACCGATCCTGTGGTTGTATTTTGACCCATAAGTTACAAGCTAGATGTGTCTGTTTTTTGAGTAATATACCAGACGCAGGTATTGTTTGTGTTTTTATTTTGATTTCTATGTTACAATGTAACATAGAAACAGACAAAATTGACAGCATAAATGCTACTTCTCTAAATATTATACATATTCATCTAATTTAAGACACATTTATTTATTTCTACCTCACCTTTAATTTTTTTTTTTATGTTCTTTCTGCGCCAATTCAGAAAGCTCAAACTGCTCAAGGAGCTGCTGATCCAGTTCTAGAGAGGAATTATTGAGTCTGTCATCTGCACCTCCATAACTGTCTGGTTTGGCTCTGCAACCCAACAAGACAGACACAGACTTCAGAGGATAATTAGAACTGCAGAAAAAACAATGGCTACCAACCTGCCTTCCATGGAGGACCTGTATTCTGCACGAGTCAAAAAGAGGGCTGTGAAAATATTTACAGACCCCTCACATCCTGGACATAAATTGTTTCAACTTCTATTCTCAAAAAGACACTATAGAGCACTGCACACCAGAACAACTAGACACAAGGACAGTTTTTTTCCGAACGCCATCACTCTGCTAAACAAATAATTCCTTTAACACTGTCAAACTATTCACTAAGTCTGCACTACTATTAATCTTCTCATCGTTCCCACCACCCATCTCCTTCCACTTATGCCTGTATGACTGTAACTTTGTTGCTTGCATCCTTACGATTTATATTGATATTGTTTCCTGATTGCTTATTTGTACCCTATGACTATCATTAAGTGTTGTAGCTTATGATTCTTGACGAATGTATCTTTTCTTTTTATGTACACTGAGAGCATATGCACCAAGGCAAATTCCTTGTGTGTCCAATCACACTTGGCCAATAAAGAATTCTCTTCTCTTCTCTTCTCTTCTCTTCTCTTCTCTTCTTTTCTCTTCTCTTCTATAAATAACTCAAGACAGTGAACACACACAATACTCCTTCTTCCTCCTACTTTCCTCATAACAATCCCGTAAGGTGAGTTGGGTTGAGAGAATAACCAGCCCCCAAAATATCCTATTTTCTACTATTTTCTGGCTTTGATTGTTAAGCCTCAACAAATGCTTGATAAAACTGTATCCATAGATATCATGAAAGTTTACTAACTTCTTTCTAACCTCCCACTTAGATACTCCTTAATTTCTGCTTCCTTCAAGGTCCTCTCACTGGTTTGCAGCATGCTGTTAATATTTTTTTTTTAAAAATCAGCTATAGCAAAGGAGCTGATAGGTTCTAAGAAAGGTACTAATAAACACCCAGATGAGCATAGATTAACATCAAGATTAACATCAGACCAACAATCAAGAAGTAAAGAATACCCCAATCAAGGAACTGCCAAACTTAACAGTAAACAGCCCAATCAAAGAACTGCCAAGATCACTCCCATTAACACTGTATTGGAAGAAATATCCATCTGGGTTCGGTTCCAAAAGGGAAGAAAGACACTGGAAACATGGAGGCTGATTGGAAAGATGGTTTAATGGAGCAGAACCATTAAGCACATGGTCCTGGTGTAGCTGAACACATGGAGTGGAAAGTGAGTGTTATTTATACCCTCTCTTGGCTTTGAACTTGAGCTTCCTGTTCCTGTGGCAAGGGCATGTATCCTATTGGCTGTTGTCAGACTCCCATGGGGCCATGTGGGATCATGTTTGTCTGAGTCAAGTTTGGTGTAAATGTGCTGGGTGATGCAATGAAGGGGCATTGGGCAATTCCTATTGTGACTGAGGGCTAATCCTATCTTTGTTGGATATTTGCTATGAATAGACCTAGACATCTCTTTATCTCTTAAGTTCTGACGTCTGCTGTGGGCTATTGAGGAGGGTGGGGGCTATTAAGAGGGCTTCCTGCCTCAAAAAACATGTTTCTCCATTTCTCATTCATGGAAATATAATATTCTGCCTTTTTAATATTTCCTAGAATATTTCATTCTTCTAGGAGGGTAGTAGGTGGGTGCTAACTTTCTACAACCAACAGGACAAACCACTGGAATATATATTGAGAGCAAATCCCACTCCCTAATAGCACTGATGATGTTACCTAGTCTGGTTAATGAAATGTCTGCAAGAAAACAACCAAACTCAGAGACCATCAAAGACCTCTCCAAGAGAGGTGTCATCAGTCTCTATTTTATACGCAACACATTAGAGACAGTAGCAAAATAAAAACAAAACATATCAGAGTTTTGTTGCTGACTCTAAATACAGGTAGTCCTCAACTTACAACCACAATTAAGCCCAAACTTTCTGTTGTTAAATGAGACATTTGTTAAGTGAGTTTTGCTCCATTCCATGATTTTTCTTGCCAGAGTTGTTAAGTGAATCACCGCAGCTGATGAGTTAGTTACCTGGTTGTTAAGTGAATCCAGCTTCCCCACTGACTTTGCTTGTCAAAAGGTCGCAAAAGGGGATTGTATGACGGTCATAAGTATGGTCATAAGTATGAACCAGTTGCCAAGCATCTGAATTTTGATCACGCGATCCTACAAAGGTTGTTAACTGTGAAAAATGGTCATAAGTCACTTTTTTTCAGTGCCGTTGTAACTTTGAATGGTCACTAAATGAACTGTTGCAAGTCAAGGACTACCTGTCCTGTATGCAACACACTTTGGGGATGCTAATAATTGCTCCTGACCAACAGGAGGCACTACATATCTAGCTTCCTATTTAGTGGGATTCAACAAGCACAGATGTGCAAACTCCACCAGGATTTGAATTCAAGGTCCTTTGCGCTTAGCATAACTATCAGATTTGTTAAACTACATCAGCCCTCTCTAATGGGTAAGGAATTGCAACGACTGAGGCCTAGTCACATAAAAGGCCCAGTAGCTCACTCAATGTAGCCACTGTCACACCTACATTTTATATCAAATAGTGATTTATACAGTACAGATAGTCCTCGACTTATGATCACAATTGAGGTCCAAAATTTCTGTTGCTAAGTGAAACAGCTGTTAAGTGAATTTTGCCCCATTTTATTACCTTTGTTGCCACAGTTGTTAAGTGAGTTTCCCCATTGATTTTGGTTGTCAGAAGGTCACAAAAGGAGACCACAAGACCCGGGGATACTGCAATCATCATCAATATGAGTCAATCGCCAAGCATCTGAATTTTGGTCACGTGACGTTGGAGATGCTATAACAGTCCTAAGGGTGAAATTCAACCATAAGTCATTTTTTTTCAGTGCCATTGTAACTTCAAACAGTCATTAAATGAACTGCTGTACATCAAGGGCTATCTGCATTCTATAAAATTATTCCTACCCAATGTTATATTTAAAATATCCATTTAAAAGTTAGGTAATAAAAAAATATAAAAGAACACAATACAATCAGGAAATAAGGCTGCTTTTAGTGTACAATACTGTACTGCATTTTAAGGATATGTGTCAGCGAGTGAACAGCTGTTTCGAGAAAACTATGTACCATCAGAGATACGTGCAGCAGAGAGACAGAATTAGCTGGGGGATACTGTTATATGGGATGCCAAACCAGGATTTATTTAATGTAGTTTGGAAAATATCCCATGGTATGCTGCTTTGGGAATTTAACTCTTTTATCAGGTTAACAAAGCTCGGAGGAAGGCAAGGTTAAGCTACCTAATAAGTTGCAGATGAGAAAGATTAGGAAGGCAGCAAAATAAAATAATGTGTGTGTCAGAAGGTGAGTCACTCCTTCTCCTGGCCACTCCTTAAATACTTCCTTATGAGGGTGGAGGAGAAGTTGCACTGCTTGTTTCTTAACACAAGTGCAGGCATAATTTCCGGAAATGATGATCATCTCAAAAGCAAAGCCATATTCTACACATGACTTCAGTATGGCTTATGTGTATCCTGACACTTAAACTGCCCTAAAACATATAGACATTAAAGTCTGTAATTTAAATAATAACCTTGAAGATAACTTAGAATCAGACTCAGTTCCTAAATGGCCGCACCTATGCAGTTTTCAAGGCAGTGTTACAAAAACGATTTGTCACTGTTTCTTCCAGATTTCTGTCTAGCTTACAATCCTAGGATTTCCCAGCTAGTCAAAATGTACCATCCAACTACTAATGGGGGCTGACCTTGTTTAACTTTCAAAGATCAGCCAAGGCTGGCTTAGTGCTGCCATCTGCTGAGAAAATAATGACCTTGCTTTATATATATATATATAATGTAATATAATAATATATATTATTTTTCACGTTTTTGAAGCACCTATCTCTCTAAAAGAGAGAGTCTTTGATATTTAATATAATATAAAATACCTTAAGGCAGTGTTTCTCAACCTTGGCAATTTTAAGCTGTGTGGACTTTTAACTCCCAGCATGGCTGGCTGGGGCATTCTGGGAGTTGTAGTTCGCACAGCTGCCAAAGTCGAGAAACACTGCCTTTCCAAGTATATGATCTATTTTAGTTTTATTAATTGTATTTTTACAAATCTGAAAGGAACTGACTGAACAATAGCTTCAACCTTCCCAAACCAACATTTTGGAAAACCCTGATCAAACGAATATTCACAGAACAACACGGATGCTGCGTTGAACTCTACAAATATTCGTGCCTTTTGTTTTCAGATAGTAACCCACTATCCTTTTGGTATCCCAAAAGAGTAATCATTTATACATTCTTCATCAATATAAATTTCTTTCCCTCTTGACAAAAAAGTGGCTATAAACTCGCTTTGTATACCAGTGCTGCCCAGAGTTGCTTGATAGTGAGATGGGCAGCACATAAATTTAATAAATAAATGGGGGAAAAAATTGGCAATGTCACAGGGCTGTCTTGTACAGAAGTGCATAATAGGTAAATGATCATCTATATTTCAATTAAACTTGTAACTTTTAGCCTCTTTGTGCTACTATAAACAATAACTTTCTTAGGATACCCCCCTTACAACATGTCAATAAATTTAAACTGAATATTTCCTCCCCACCCTCTGTTTCTAGAATAAAATAATCAGTTATCCGCACCAAATACTTCAGGAGTTGAAAGTAAATAACTGCTGTTTATTTGTTTATACACAATGATAATACGTTTCTGATAGTTCAGTCCCAACAGCAAAGTCTCAAAATATTTTGAAAATAATTCCTTTCTCACTATGTCATGGCAGATAACCAATGTTCCCTTACTATTTCTCCCCATAAATAAATACGTTCTTATTTATTTTAAAGGATTTCTACAACTGTCTGTCTCACACACCTGACTCTGGGCATCTTACACCATTAAAAACAATAAAAACACAATAATAATGACCTCCAAGGTCCCTTCTTTCTCTATTCAGATTGATATAGAAAAATATAAAAAAGAGAACAGCTGGAAAAAAGTTTATAAAGTTACCTTCTGTCATTCAACATAGCTGAGCAATGGGTTTTGTCCCACACGTGGGACCCAGGTCTGCTCGGAGAGCCACGACTTCAGGGCCTTAAGGAAGCCCAACAAGGATTGAGCCAATCTGATCTCTGGAGGGAGAACATTCTAGATGCAAGCAGGGAGAGATGACCCTGTAAGCAAGCTAGGTTTTTCTTCGCTTGCAAATTGTAATGGTATACAACAGAATAACAGTTATTAGGCACCTTGAAGGTCTTCTAGTCCAACCCCCTGCTCCAGAGAAGAGCCTATACCAGTGTTGGTGAACTTTTTTGGCACCGATTGTCCAAACCGGAACATGTGTGCATGTGTGTGCATGCATGCGTGAGCCGGAAACCCGAAGAACAGCTGGCCAGCACGCACATGCCTGTTTTTGGTCGTTTTGGGGCCGTTTTCAGGCTGTATTTCAGGACAAAAATGACCTGAAAATGGCCCCCAAAACGACCTGAAAACAGCCCCAAAAATGGCCTAAAAACAGCCTGAAAAATAGCCAGAAAATGGCCCCAAAATGGCCTGTTTTTAAGCTGTTTTTCAGGCCGTTTTTGGGCTGTTTTCTGCTGCTCCAGTGCCCACAAAGACCAGCTGGCTGGCATGCATGTGCAAGCTGGAAATCAGAAGAGCAACTGGGCAACGGCATGCGTGCCCACAGAGAGGGCTCTGCATGCCACCCCTGGCACGCATGCCATAGGTTCGCCATCACAGGCCTATACCATTTCAGACAAGTGACTGTCCAGTCTCTTCTTAAAAACCTCCAGTGTTGGAGCACCCACAACTTCTGGAGGCGAACCATTCCACTGATTCATTGTTCTAACTGTCAGGAAATTTCTCCTGAGTTCCAGGTTGATTCTCTCCTTCAGAACCAACCTAGATCTAAGGAAACCGCCACATGGCAAGATTCTGTCAATGTAGCTTTACAGTAAAGCAGAATTAGCTCATCTGGTTGTGATTCCTATCTGGTTCTCAACCTAGAACTATGGGAAAGACCTTGGGAGATTAAGACAAGAGGCACTGCCAGGGGAATGGTCAGATAAGGGACAGCATAGCCCGCTGCTAGATAATGGGAGGGGCAAGAGGATCAGAAGGCACCTTCCCTAGTTTCTAAATTTCAATTCCCCTTTGTAGTGGTGTGTGGGAATGGCCTTGGAAGACAAAGCAAAGAGATACAGTCAAGGGAACAATCAGATAAGAGATAGCATAGCTGTCATCTCTTACAGTAGCCTAAAGTTGGATAACTGGCAGGGCAAGGGGTTTAAAAGGGACCCTCCCTAGTTTCTTGGGCTGTAAAGGAAATGGGGGGGGGAGAAGAAAACTGTACTTTCAGATTTGCAAGATTCTGTCAATATATAGCTTTACAATAATGTAATGCTCATGGGGTTGTGATTCCTATCTTGGTTTAGGAAGGCCGAAACAAAGTTATTCCCCGAAAAGTTACTAAGCTTAACACAGAGATTGGTGAACCCTTCACCTTTTTTTACAGAAAGGACCACAAGAATACAGGAGGTTCTTCTTGGGTGCCTATCAAAAGCACAAAACAATGACCCAATGAATTATAATTTCAATCATAGCAAAATCCATTTGGTATAGCCCCAGGAAAAATAAACACAAACTCCCGTTGACCTCTATTGGGGTGATAATTCTCCAAAGTATTTGGGCAGCAAAATGGAATGGTTTGCTTCTGTTTTGTTTTTTTGTTTTTTTTTTGGTGTGTGTGTGTGTGTGTGGGGAGGGACATTTTACTGCTTCCTGAACCCAGAACGGTATTTCTTCCAACACTACACCAGACAACTGCTTAGAGATTTTCTAAAGAGTGTGTATCCAAATACTAGGCAGGTTCCTTGTACATACATATATTTTGGGTGTCCGCATGGTAGTACACAAACTTTGAGATGTATACAGAATATATAGGCACAGAAATGTGTCTTCATGTATACTTTTTCTCAGTCCAACCCATCTCACAGAACTTTTGTTGTTATTGTGGGGAAAACAAGGCAGGAATATCTGGCATGTTCACTACCTTGAGTTATATATAAATAGTAAAAAGGCAGGATAATAACTGTAATCATCTTCCCCTTCCCAGCTTTCTGGATTGGAGTAGCATAGAACCCCTAGTAAATAAATTAAGATGTGCATATGCACACAGAGAAATACAGTATGTGTATGTATGTATGTGTCTGTGTGTGCGTGTGTTTATTACATTTATATACAGGGTCCTTCTTGTTTTCTGAGCTTGGTTGTCTTCTTATTGACGTTTCATTACTAAGACTAGATAACATCATCAATACTCAAACTAGATAACATCATCAATACTAGGGTTTGCTCTCTGCTTATATACAAAGGGCAATCAGAACTGTTTATGTTGAATATAAGCAGAGAGCTTAAATTCTCACCTCTAGTACTGATAACGTTCCCCAGTTGGGTAATGAAATGTCCGCAAGAAAACAACCAAGCTCAGAGAACACAAAGGATCCCTCATTTCAACCTTGAGCTATTGATATGTTGCTTTATTGGTACACTTACCGTATATGCCTCCAATTCCGAGTAACTCCAGGCTGTTATTTATTTATTATTTTATTATTTATTTATTTACTAGCACTTCTATGCTGCTGCAGTCCAGTGGGAGATATCCATAACTATATCCCTATCTACCCTGTTTCCTCCAAAATAAGACATCCCCTGATAATAAGCCTAATCGGGCTTTTGAGCGCATGGCAATAAGGCCAAGCACTTATTTCAGGGTTCAAAAAAAATATAAGAAAGGCTCTTATTTTCGGGGAAACATGGGTATATGTATGTATATACATGTTTGTTCGTTTGCTTGTTTACTTACATACTAGCATTTCTATGCTGCTGCAGTCTAGTGGGAGACATCCCTCACTATAGCCCTATCTATATATGTATTTGTGTATATATAGAACATATGTGTTTGTATGTAAGATACGTTTATGTGTATGTGTAGATATTTTTCTGTATGTATTTGTGTGTGTACAGTTGTGTATGTGTTTATATACATATATCATGTTTTTACACGTGCAGTATATAGAATACTTCACAATCTCTGGACCCACACCACCTGGAAATGGAGCAGCCTTAGGAGGGGACTAAATCAGAAGGGGGCAAACAGAGACAAAATAATAATAATAGTAATAATTCACATTTAATATGTGAATGCAGCAAAATCGCACAAACTGATTACAAAGCTAGACACGACCGAGTTGCTAAATTAGTCCACTGGTCATGATGTAAAAAATACGACTTTCCTGTATCCAAAAAGTCATGGGAACATAAAGTGGAAAAAGTTATAGAAAATGAGAAGGTGAAGATCTTGTGGGACTTTCGAATACAGACGGATCGTCACTTGGAACACAACACGCCAGATATCACAGTTGTCGAAAACCGAAACGTACAATTTATTGACATCGCGGTACCAGGAGGTGCCAGTCGAAGAAAAAGAACTGGAAAAAATCATGAAATATCGCGACCTGGCCATCGCAACTACAGGGCTATGAATGAAACATGTCACAGTGATACCCATTGTCATCGGGGCACTTGGTACCATGTCCAAGAATTTTATAACATACATCAGCAAATTGCATCTTCCTGCAATAACACCAGCGGAACTGCAAAAAACTGGGCTACTCGGAACATCGTACATCTTAAGAAGGTACTTGGTTGATACCTAGGACACTGGCAGCAACCCGTATCAACCATTAGCACCAGTCAATGATGTTTGTGATGCATTTTTGAATGTCCAGCTGACTGAGTTTCATGTTTAATGAATAAAAAAGAATAAATGATAATGATGATGATAAATAATAATAATAATAATAATAATAATAATAATAATAATAATAATGTACTTGGTTGATACCTAGGACGCTGGCAGCAACCCGTATTAACCATTAGCACCAGTCAATGGCATTTGTGACGCATTTTTAAATGTCCAGTTGACTGAGTTTCATGTTTAATGAATAAAAGAGAATAATAATAATAATAATAATAATAATAATAATAATAATAATAATGATGATGATGATGATGATGATGATGATGATGATCTACTTGGTTGATACCTAGGACGCTGGCAGCAACCCTTATCAACCATTAGCACCCATCAATGATATTTGTGACACATTTTTGAATGTCCAGCTGACTGAGTTTCATGTTTAATAAGAGAATAAATAATAATAACAACAACAACAATAATAATATTTAAAAAAAATTAAAATCCAATTCCCCCCCATACATTTATCATCCTGAGGGAAGAGGCCAAATGGGGGGCGGGTCTCGAGCTTTTTCCTCCTGCCCCGGCCTACCTCACCGGGCTGTTGTGAGAGGGATGGAGACCGCCACCGCCCTTGGGCGTCCCTCCCTCCCACCCTCCCTGTCAGGCCAGGGCAGGGCAAGGCTGGGCAGGGCCGCGGCGCGAGCGTGGCTGGGGCGCAGGCCGCGGCCTCTTTCCCCGCCTCTTCCGAGAGCGGCCTGCCCGCCCGTCAGGCTTCGCCCGCCAGGCCCGCTCGTCGCCCCCGCGCGGCCGGAGGCTCCCCGAGGCTCCTCCGCCCGAGAGCCCCGCCGGCTCTCCCTCACGACGACGCCGACGACGCTTCTTCTGCTTCTTCTTCTTCCTCCTCCTCTTCCCGCAGCCGGTGGGAGCGCGTCGCCGGGCGGCCCGTCCCGCGGCCAGCGGAGCTCCATGGGGCCGGCGGCGCGGCGGCGGCGGAGGGCGAAAGCGGCCGCCCAGACTCCTCGCCCCCCTCGCCGGCGGCGGCCGTGAGAGAGAGAGAGCGAGCGAGAGAAGAGACCGAGGCAGAGAGACAGAGAAGCGCCGCCCGCTTCGGACCCTCCACCGCCGCCGCCGCCGCCGCCCCTCCTGACGGGCCTGCGGCTCCGGGCTGGCCGGAGGATGGCGGGGGCTCCGACCCAGCTGGAAGCCGGTGAGGAGGGAGGAAAGGGGGCTGGCTGGTTGGTCTGTGTGTGGGGGGCAGTTGGGGGGATCTTTGGGTCTTGGCTGGCCTTCTCTGACCGCCTCTTCGCCCGCAGAGCTCTACTACCTGATCGCCCGCTTCCTCCAGTCGGGACCTTGCAAGAAATCGGCCCAGGTGAGGGGTCCCGGGGGGTGGGGGATGGGGGGGAAGGAAAAGAATGGGGTGCCAATTGGGGCTGGGGTCGCGGACACCCCCCCTCTCCTCACCCCTTTGTCTCACTCTCTTTCTCCTCTCCGCAGGTGCTGGTGGCCGAGCTGGAGGAGCACCAGGTAAGGGAGGCTAAAAATGGGGGTGGGGGTGGGGAGGGGTCTCCCCTCCCCAAGGAGTGCCTCCTTGTAAAGGAAGGGGGGGTCGTCCTGATGTGGGACCCTCGGCTTAAAGCTAATGGGGGAGTCATCCCCCTTGGGATTCATCCAGATGCGGGACCCCTGAGGTCGTGTTTTATTCCTAATGGGAAGGGTCCCAAATCCACGAAAGGACCTCCTTTTTCTCTCTTTCTTCTTCTTCTTCTTCTTCTTCTTCTTCTTCTTCTTCTTCTTCTTCTTCTTCTTCTTCTTCTTCTTCTTCTTCTTCTTCTTCTTCTTCTTCTTCTTCCTCTCCTCCTCCTCCTCCTCCTCCTCCTCTTCCTCTTCTTCTTCTCCTCCCCTCCTCCTCTTCCTTCTTCTCCTCTTTCTCATCCTCCTCCTCTTTCTTCTTCTTCTTCCTCCTTCCCTCCTCCTCCTTCTTCTTCTCCCTCTCCTCCTCCTCCTCCTCCTTCTTCCCACTTTCTCCCTTCTATAAAATGTTTGCACATCTTCCCTGCATCTCTCTTTCCATCTATGTAAGATGCGTGCATACAAACATGCACACATGCGTGAGACCATGAAGAACGTGGGTTTCCCCCCCACCCCAGGGTTGCCTGTTGGGCTTCATCCAAAGCATTGGACCTCTTCGGCTTTTCAAGACTCTCTGGAATTTTTTTCTAGATCTCTAGATGGACTCTGCTCATTTCTGCTATGGGATTGTTAGGAGGTGGATGGGGGAGGCAGCAGTGGGATAGAGGGTGGGAAAAAAACCACTTCCTCCCCCCCTTTTAACCAGGGTTGGTTGGTGGGACAGCCTTTGTGTTGGTTCTCACAGGGCAAAGCCTTAAGAGGGGTTGACAAGGGACTAGCTCCATATGAATAATAATAATAGTAAACAGAGTTGGAAGGAACCTTGGAGGTCATCTAGTCCAACCCCCTGGGTCACGCAGGAGACCTATACTAGGGATTTGAACCGCCGAACTGCTGACCTTTCTGATCGACAAGCTCAGCGTCTTAGCCACTGAGCCACCTAGCCAGGCTAGGAGACCCGTGTGACACAAGCCAAGTGCAAATTCAACCTTTGGGTCCAGAAATGGTTCCTAGATGTCTGCTTTGGATGGGGAGTTATCCCGTTCAAAAATCAAGCACAGGCGGCCCTGGGGAGACATTCCCGTTTGTGAAGTAAGCCAAGATGTGGTTGGGTTTTGATGGAATGGCCTAGGAGGACCCTTCCTTTGTGAGCTGCAGTCCCTAGCTTGGCATATGTGGCAGTTTATGGACTAAAACCATAGTTTCAAGAAAGCGCAGCTGCATCCAATGTGTAAATGCAACCTCTGTGCATATCATGGATTAGCAAAAACCTTAATTTTGGGGTGGGGTGGGGAGAGAGAGAGAGAAGGGACCTTCCACTTTGCACAATATTTCAAGGTGAGCCAACTGTTTCCCCCTCCTCTTTACTAGCTGATCCCGAGGCGCTTGGATTGGCAGGGAAAAGAACACCGAAGAAGTTTTGAGGATCTGGTGAGTGAATATTGGCTTTTAAATTTCTGCATTTATTTTACTGGTGGGAGCTGGCTTGGGATGGAGAGAAGCCTGTTTGTTTGTTTGTTTCACAGCTGCAGTAGAAAATCTGGAAAAAGGAAAAGTGTGTGGATGTTAGGAGTCGGTTGTTGGCTGGTTTGTGGAATTTTCTCTGTGTGATTTTTATTTTTTTCCCTCCTAAGAAAATCTACCATCGAGAAAGCAGGGAGGGTTATTTGAGGGCACGTACAAGAAGTTTCAGCCCGGACCAATAGTGCTGCGTCTATCAGATAGGATTTCCTTGTGTGTGATGAGAGGTGCCAGCTGATTGGTTGTATCTTTCAATACAGGAACCGAAGGAAGGAGTCGTTTTTTTTTCTTCTTATCTTTCTGTATTAGTAAGGAAAATAAAATATTATCCCATTTCTTCACAGAAGAAAGAGTTATAAAAAAAACCTATTGAGGGAACGGTGATATTTAGTCCACATTTTAAGTCTGTTCAGGGCCCTGATGACAAAACGTAAAGGAATTTTTAAACATAACAATTATATCTTGCTTGCAGAGGTGAGAACACATATATAATTTTAAATGAAGAAAACTCCTGTGTTTCCTTGTGAAATAAGGGAGTCGTTACCCAATTAATACAAAACAAGTAATAGCAAAATAAATAAATAAATGAATGTCTTTGATAGAAAGTTTTGACTGGAATTTGTTCATTATAGCTTTTTATTCCAGTAAAAGAATAATACAGAAATAGGGTTCAGAGACAGCTATTCCCTGAACACAAGAGTCTAATGCATTGGTGCAGATTAATTTTGCTAGATGCAAAGTATGTGGGATGACCTTTTCAGTTCTGATTTGAAGATCAGCTGCACAGTAGGTGAATACTACTGTACATTTGATACAAGATAATCAGTATACCACAATTGTTTATGCTTGTGTTTTATGGTTACTTCAGTGGGAATACACATTCAGTTGTAGCTTTTTTGCTGTGTTTGTGTGTGTCTTCAAGTCATTGTTGACACTCAGGAATTAGTCAACAAAGTCCCTGCAGTTTTCTTGGCAAGATTTTTCAGAAGTGGTTTGCCATTGCCTCCTTCCCAAAGCTGAGTGATAGGGACTGGTCCAAGGTCATCCAGCTGGCTTTGTGTTTAAAATGAGACTAGAACTCACGGTTTTCCAATTTCTAGCCTGATACTTTAAACACTACACCGTACTGGCTTTTTTTTTTTTTTTTTTGTAGCATGAATGGTTGTATCAGGTGCTTTTATATAAATTGGGAACACTTGAGAGTAGGATAGGAGAAAATACTAAATACTATTGGCTCATTGTCTGTCTACATTGATTCCATAGGCTTGGTTTGTTTCGAACACTTGTAAGGAAATAGTTCAAAACCCGGAATTTATCCGTTCAGATCAATGGTAAACGAAAATACTGAACACCTCTCCTGAGGAGTGCTTGTGAGCTGGATTAGGGATTTTGCAATTTTCAGTCTTGATTTTCCTTAGAAAAATATTTACATTTGTACTCTTTAACTTTCAGTTTTATTGTCATAGGCCAGAAGACATGCCTGTCTATGAAGTAATTTCCTTTATCTCAAAGTGTAAATACAGTGGAGAGCAGAGTGAAATTACTTAGTCATTTAGAATAATCCCAGTTTTATCTGATAATTTCTTAGAAAGCCAATATTAGTTTGCATATTTTTCCCCCCTGAGTTTTGGGAAGTTTCCAGCATGTTTATTATGGCAGCTTTCTTTTGACATTACTGCTGTTTAAATAGGGGGAAAAGTTGGAATAATAATGGATACAGTTCCTAAGAAATAATCTGTGTGAATAGGAAGATGAAACCTTACTTAAAACTTGATTTGCTTAATTGTAATGGGCACTCTTTTCCTATTTGCCCTTTCTAATATAGTAGCCTGTTTGTTTTAATATTTCATACCAGTATTAAACAATTGAAATAAGCCAACGCAGTTGGAAGATAAAGGTAAGATTTGTGAAACTGCATAAAGAATTGCAGGTTTTTCCTCTCATTCTAAGAACTTATCCTTTTTATTCTTCTTTTAATCAGCTAAGACTGAAATGATTTTGAATACATCTTAGATGAAGTATAGCTTTTAAGACTGTAGCCCTTGAGCCCCATTAAGCACAAGAAACTTGTAAAAGTACTTAGTGTTCTTCTTCAGTATGACTTCTCACGATTCCTTTGTTTCTTTTCCTGGTTTGTATTAACATTCCCAAAATCCACATCACTGCCATGCTAGCTGTTGCCAATGAAGAGTTAAAAACGTCACCTCCAATTCCATCCACACTTCCACTTTTATAATCTGAAAAAAAACTTGACTAACAGAGTAACTTTTGAACCTGAACAAGATGAGCACCAAAGAGCAAATCCAATTTGCTGTACATGCTTGCCTGCTTCCCAGCTCAGTTAAATTAGGAATAAAACTGCCATAAAGCAATGATGGGGCATTGCATGTGGAAAATGTAGATGGCCTGAGAAGGCACTCTGCTATACTCTGGTCACCAGCTGAATAATAATGGACACTGTTCCTAAGAGGTGTGAAAATGCCCTCCCCTTCTTTGTGGTTGCAGCTGTTTTTACAACACAAAGGAGCTTTATTATTTTGTTAACCCCCTGCCTTTAGCCAAGATACTTTGCCACCTCCAGCTCTCTTAATGTCCCTCCATTAACACCTGTCTGCCAGCATCAAGTAGTTCTTAATTTACAAATGAATTGCATTTATAACATTTGGCTGTCCTAGTCTGTTTAGGAGCTTATTTATTTCTTTATTTTACGGCACTTCATATTTCAGTAAAAAGAAACACGGGGGTAAAATACAAACCATTGAATATAAAATCTGATCTCTTTAACAGGAAACGTACATCTAAGTTGCAAATATAATTCTTACTTCATTTCTTGCAGCCAGGAAATCAGCAAAATCTCCATTATAGGCTCTGTTTTGATACTCTTGTCACTATGTGTTAAATAGTTTATTTTTCAGCCCCACAGTCACAATTCGGTGATAGTATTTTGTCCTATTTATAGAGGGCATCTGAGCATCTGTCACGACCAATGCGAATTCGGTTCAGTGTTGTCCCTATTGACCAGGGCTGGTCAAATCCAAATCCATTTTTCCAAAATGCAGGGAAAGCTTCCACATTGCGTTTTTAGACGTTTATTCTGTATATGAGAGAAAGGGACCGGCTCAAGTCTGCATGATGACTGAAGGCATGGACGTCTGGTCTTTCTTTCTTTCTTGGCTGCCTTAACTGTGCTTTGAATGAGATCGAAATCTCATCTCTATGGATACTTGGGAAGTTGCGGAAGGCCGAATTCGACCAATTCATACAACATAATGCATATAATGCGTCTTTTTAAAATTTAATTTGCCCTGATCCTTTATCTAACCTCAAGTGAACGTTGGCTATCCTTTTCTTCAGGAAAGAATGTTAGGAGAACGTTTCTCTGGTTATGTTACTGTTAGTTTCTGCATGCATAGATTCCAAGTGTCAGCAACCCGTGGCCCTGGAGCCACATGTGGCTCTTTCATCCCTCTGCTGTGGCTCCCTGTCGCCAGTCGGCTCCACAATTGATAGGGCTTTCGGTTAGGACAGGTAGAGGAAAAAGGACGCCATGCAGGAGGAGACTCTATGGTGGGAGAATCAGATCTCCGGTTGGCAGAGGAAAAAGGACGCCGCGCTAGGAGGAGACTCTATGGTGTGGGAACCGGACTTCCGGTCGGCTCCAGAATTGAACAGGGGGCTTCCGGTTAGGACGTTTGTGGCTCTTTGACTGTTTAAGGTTGCCGACCCCTGGTCTAATAACTATTAAAGTGTGTGGCCTGTCTCTTAAGTCTGCCACCCGAGGTAAATTGAACCTGTAGCAAAGAGATCCAGCTGCAAACAAATCTAAAGCACTCCAGTAAATGGGGAGCAGCCATTTGGGACCGGTTGTCAATTTTGGGAGGGCGAATGAAAACCCCCATTACAGGGCAAGATAAGAGAATAATTCTTAATTCAATGTTAAGAACCAGTGGTGTGTTTGGTCCTGCCCAGCCCTGCCAAGCTGAGTGCCTTTCCCAGATTTGCGCAACAAACTGAGCATAGCGTTGACTAGCTAAGAGTGTTATAAAGATAGTCTTTGACTTAGGACTACAATCGAGCCCAAAATGTCTGTTGCTAAGCGAAACATTTATTAAGTGAATTTTGCCCTATTTTACTATCTCTCTTGCCTCAGGTGTTAAGTGAATCGCTGCAGTTGATAAATTAGTCACCCGGTTGTTAAGTGAATCTGGCTTCCCCATGGACTTTGCTTGTCAGAAGGTCGCAAAAGGGCAATCACATGACCCCCGGGACACTGCAACCGTCATAAATATGAGTCAGTTGCCAAGAGTCTGAATTTTGATCACGTGACCATGGGGATGCCATAGAGGTCATAACTATGAAAAATAAGTCGTAAGTCACTTTTTTTCCAGTGCCATCGTAACTTTGAATGGTCACTAAATGAACTGTTGTAAGTCGAGGACTGCCTGTATTTGCACAAGAGGGAAGAAGTAGCATAATAGAAATATGTTCCTTGCTGCTTTGTTATTCTGATTAAGGTATAGAAGTGAGCCAGTGCAAGAGGAAGGGGTGGGTGGGTCACTCACAAATATTAAGAAATGTGTAAGTACATGGAGAAGTACAGGCAGTTCTTGTCTTACAATCATTGATTTAACGACCATTTGGAGTTACAACAGCAGTGAAAAAAGTGACTTACGACTGCTTCTCGCACTTACAACCACTTCAGCATTCCTTCCCCGCCGGCAGTCACACAATCAAAATTCATGTACCTGGCATCCAGCATGTATTTGCGACAGGTTGTGTTCTGCCCCAGCTATGGACCCCAAAGAACGCAGCACACACAAAGTCTGTACAAACCTTAGTTTACTAAATTAAATCAGTCTTTTTCAAACAAAGACTGTTAATTAACTTTCTTAACAGCCTACAAGAATCCAAAGAATAAATAATCGTAATCTTACTATGGTTGGCAGAAAGCCCAGAAGCAATTTGCAGGAAGCTGATAAGAGAACTAAGTTCAAGACAAAGAGTGAACGAAGTTGTTCCCTGCAAATTGCCTCAGTCCTTCCTTAAATAGGCTAGGGGAGTGGCCAATTAGCCCCAAGCCTTACTCTCAAGGAGACCTCCTCCTGAGGAGCCACTCCTGCCTTTTGGCAGCTCTGCACACCCGTGCATTGAGAAGAGGCTCCTCCTCTTTGTCCTCTTCACTTAAAGGAGCTTCTGGAGGTTCTGAAGGCCCTGGCTGAATCCCCGCCTCTGGCACCACATCTTCTCCAGCCTCCTCATTGTCTGACTCGAGTGCCAGCTGCACAGGCTGCTGGCGCAGCACCACACCAGCCTCCTCGCTGTCGGAATCAGCTACTAGCTGCACAGGCCGCTGATGGGCCACAACAGGTTGCAACGTCCTGGGGTCACATGGTCACCATCTGTAACCTTCCCTTGGGGGCTTCTCATCAAGCAAAGTCAGTGGGGAAAACCTGATTCTTTTAACAACTATAAGATTCACTGCAATGATCCGCTTAACAACCGTTGCCCAAAAAGTTCGTAAAATCGGACATCTCTCTCTTAACTGCCTTGCTTAGCAATGGCAATTCTGGCCCCGGCTGTGGTCATAAGTCGAGGACTACCTGTAATGCTTTCTACCTTGACTTCTCTTTGCCTCTCTCAAATTAAGATTGGACGTAAGCAATGCCTGCTCATAGTTTTTGTTTTTTTTCAAATATTCAGGTAGCAGCCAATGTTCACATCCCCCCGGATTACCTCCTCAAAATTTGTGAGCGAATTGGACCTCTGTTAGATAAGGAGATCCCACAAAGTGTACTCGGAGTGCAAACTTTACTAGGAGTGGGACGGCAGTCTTTACTAAGGGCAGCCAAAGGTAAGATATGATTCTTTTATTTATATTCCACCTTATAGAGGCAAGGAAAGCAACTTGCAGCCAAAGTCACGTACAGATAGAATAGAACGAACTGCAGGCTGTAAACAGTTGAAGCATTATTTTTAACTGCATCCATCTTCTGACAAGTTAATAACAGTGTAAATAAATGGGTAAATCAAAACCTTAAAAAGGTATGGAAAGGGGTCTTTTGGGAACATGGATTTTCTGCCATGTCTTGGTTTTTGAAAAAGGAACTAAAACCATTTCCTGCAAACAGCTTGACAGAAAAGAAAGGGATGGGAAGGAGCAGGAAAGAGGTACTGGCGTTGATAGTTTTGAGCAGGAAAAAAAATAATAACTGGGCTGCAGAGGCCAAGTCCTCTGCAGGATTTTGACCCACTCTTAGTGGCCTTAGGGGAAAGCTCCGCGGTTTCTGGCTCCAGATCAGCGGTGAAATCCAGCAGGTTCTGACAGGTTCTAGAGAACTGGTAGTGGAAATTTTGAGTAGTTCAGAGAACTGGCAGATACCACCTCTGGTTGGCCCCAGAGTGGGGAGGGAATGGGGATTTGCAGTATCCTTCCCCTGGAGTGGGGTGGGAATGGAGATTTTGCAGTATCCTTCCCCTGCCACACCCACCATGTCATGCCCACCAATCCACACCATGCCCACCAAGCCACACCCACAGAACCTGTAATAAAAAAATTTGGATTTCACCACTGCTCCACCACTGCCATTAGATGCGTTGTTGCTCCTGCCAGCTATCTTCGTCAGTTGGAATCAGCAAACCGCCGGAAAGCATTTTTGCTCACACGGTGCCATGCGCTTCCATTAGCCATCCTGTACGGCAAACATAAAAGGATACATTGACTGAAAGACTCTGTCCCTGAGGCTCAGGAGAGGTGGAGACTGTGGGTCACGTATTCCTTAGATGTTCCTTTTACACAGAGATTAGGAGAAAACATATTCTGCCAATAACTGCTAGGTATCCTGGCCGCTCCAACACTACCTATCTTCAGTGGCTGCTTAAGGATGAACAGTCTATAACCGTGATGGCGAACCTATGACATGCGTGCCACAGGTGGCACGCATAGCCATATCAGTGGGCATGCCAGCTGAGCTCTGGCGCGCATGTGCGCGCCGGCCAGCTAATTTTCACGCCTTCTGGGCCCACCAGAAGTAGGGAAACAGGCTGTTTCCTGTCTCCAGAGGGCCTGGGAAGGCTGTTTTCACCCTCCCCAGACGCATAAAGAGGATCTGGAGCCAGGTGAGAGAGAACAACGGGCCTAACAGGCCATCACGTGCCAGAAGCAGGGAGAGGAGGGGAGGTCCTGCATGGGGCATGGGGCATAGAATTATGGATGTGGGCACACGCGCTTGCTAACCTCCCCCCCACCTCCTGGCACGGGATGGCAAAAAGGTTAGGCATCACTGGTCTATAACTACAGCACAGGTGGCCACATTCTGCACAGCAGCACTGGGGATTTGTCGCAAACACGTATCTTCTCCACCATAGTTATGTTACGTAACAAATATGGCAAACCCTTTGCACTGCTTAGTCTTTTCCCTTTTAGCGTCGAACCTACAATGGGCTACACAGTATATGGATTGTAATTGTAGTATAGTTAGTCCGTGTATAATTGACAGACTGGATTTTATTATAGATTTTAGTTGTTATTTACTATTTTATACTAGAATGTTTAATTGTATATTTAATGAGCGTTTTTATTTGTTCTGGTCTCTGGACTAAGACTGTAATTAATTGATTGATTGATTGATTGACCAGCTCTTAATCCCGTTTGCACAGAATGCAGGCACACGGCCTGGAAGGGTTCTGCATTTGCAGCCCTGCATCGGGGCAGACCTCCCGAAGTCCCCATAAACTATGGGAGGCCACCAAATGTGGGTAAGGAATAACTTTCTTATATACTAATGTTATATTTCAATGTTTTGTTTATTTATTTCTATCCTGCCTTTATTATTTTTACAAATAACTAATGGCGGCAAACGTATCCAACACACCCTTTTCCTTCTATTTTCACACAAAAATATATGTGAGGTGGGTTGAATTCAGAGGTGGGTTTCAGCAGGTTCTGACCAGTTCTGGAGAATCGGTAGCGGAAATTTTGAGTAATTCGGAGAACCGGTAAATACCACCTCTGACTGGCCCTGCCCCCATCTATTCTCTGCCTCCTGAGTCCCAGCTGATCGGGAGGAAATGGGGATTTTGCAGTAACCTTCCCCTGGATTGGGGAGGGAATGGAGATTTTACAGTATCCTTCCCCTGCCACATCCACCAAGCCACGCCTACCAAGCCACGTCACGTCCACCAAGCCACACCCACAGAACAGGTAGCACCACTGGTTGAATTGAACATTAGCAATATCACTTAGATTTATATGCTACTTCACAGTACTTTATAGCACTCTCCGAGCGGTTTGCAGAGTCAGCCTCTTGCCCCCAACAATCTGGGTCCACATTTTACCAAGCTTGGAAAGATGAGTCAACCTTGAGCCAGTCAGGATCGAACTACTGGCAGTGGGAAGAGTTAGCCTGCAAATGCTGCATTCTAACCACTGCGCCACCACGGCTTCCTAGAGAATGACTGGCTCAAAGTCACCCAGCTGGCTTTCATGGCTAAGGCAGGACTTGAACTCATGGC
Source organism: Pantherophis guttatus (assembly GCF_059756535.1). NCBI lineage: Eukaryota > Metazoa > Chordata > Lepidosauria > Squamata > Colubridae > Pantherophis > Pantherophis guttatus. The sequence continues at coordinate 10,946,269 of NC_142074.1, read as the reverse complement.
CTCTGGCTTTCTAGCCTGGTACCTTAACCGCAGTAGGCAAACTTTCAATGGATCAGCTTGTAAATGGTGGCCTACTGTTGCAAAGCTAAAATAAAAAGGATTTCTTTTTCTCTCCTCTCCTAATAACGAAAACATGGTTCCTATTTTAAGACAAAGGATCCATCATAATTTTAGGATTGCAACCTGGAACAGAATGATTAAATGAGGACAGTGCTTCATTGTAACTTCAACTTAGATACCCAAATTCAAGCTCAAAAGAATTTGCCGGTCATCTGAGCAAATAAATATTACTGTGTGTTTGAGAAACAAACACAGAGAAATTTCCGCATTAGCCGTGTTTTTCTCTCTGGATAATTCCCTAAATTGCTGGTATGTCATTGGGCTGTTGTATTCTACATTAACCCTGCCATTGGCCTTTCATCATTTGTTAAAGCAATGGCAAAATTTTTAGATAGTTCCACTTTGGAAGTTGCCAAAGTTAATTTTTTTCCCCTATGTCACCTCTTTCCCAAAATGTTCCTAGAGCAGATATTTAACTCAGTGCTAATACTTACCCAGGCTAATACTCTCTTTTACCGATGGACAGGAATAGACCATTAAAATGAGGTCGATTAAAGAAAAGTATTATAACAGATTAACAGAGTTGGAAGGGACCTTGTAGGTCATCTAGTCCAACCCCCTGCTCAAGCAGGAGACCCTACACCATTTCTGACAAATGGCAGTCCAGTCCCTTCTTGAAAGTCTCAAGTGATGGCGCTCCCACAACTTCCGAAGGCAACTTCTGTTCCATGGGTTGATTGTTCTCACTGTCAGAAAGTTCCTCCTCATTTCTAGGTTGAATCTCTCTTTGGTCGGTTTCCATTATTCTTTGTCTGGCCTTCAGGTGCTTTGGAAAATAGCTTGACCCCCCTCCTCTCTGTGGCAGCCCCTCAAATATTGGAATAGTGCTATCATGTCTCACCTTCTCTTCACTAGACTACCCATGCCCAGTTCCTGCAACCGTTCATCGTATGTTTTAGTCTCCAGTCCCCTAATCATCTTGGTTGCTCTTCTCTGCACTTTTTCTAGAGTCTCAACATCTTTTTTATAGTATGGTGACCAAAACTATATCAGGAGGATAACAGCATTTTTCTCATTTGGCAGTGACCCTAATAGGAGCCAGACAGTTGACTGGATATGGACGTTTCAGCCATTTGTTCCCAACATCTTTTTATCAACACATCAAGATGCACAAGAGAATTCTGGGCCATTTATCATCTGTGTATTGTA